>NC_045162.1:7090234-7117734 GCF_900700415.2 Clupea harengus | reverse complement strand
GGCGACTGTCAGCGGGCTGAAGGCGAATGCACTGCACTGGTAAATTGGGAGGAAAAGATGGTTGGGGTCGTTGCAGGTCTGAATGGCCTTCTTGGTCCTGTGTGAGGAGAGAATATGCTGGAGTTGGTGTTGGAGCAGTGTGCCAACGCTGTTGCTGAGACCAGACTGCCTCCAGGATGTATTTTCCCACAGGATTATTGCCCAGAGTGCTCAAGCACACACAGGATTAAGCTTATATGTCTTCACTTCACTGGAAATAATTTGAGATGAAAGCATTGGCAAATTAGCCTAATGCTATAGCACCTCAAAATGAGTCATGTTAGCTGATAACAGAATCACCACATTAGAAGTTACAGAGTCTTCTATTTTGTATGTTAACAGGTCTCGTTGTGAATTGTGTTTACGTTGTGTTGTTTCAGGGGAAATCAGTGTCCCTTACGATGTTCTTCAGGACAGCTAGGAACACCATGAACATGTGCTTCAGCAAGGAACCTAGAAGTGATAGAAGTCACAAAGTCACAGAGTGTTTTTTTTTGTATGTTAAGAAGTCTCGTTGTGAATTGTGTTTACGTTGTTCTTCAGGGGAAATCAGTGTCCCTTACGACGTTCTTCAGGACAGCTAGGAACACCATGAACATGTGCTTCAGCAAGGAACCTGACGCCGCGGAAGTCGAGGTCAGTAAACCATCAACCACGCCACTGATGGATCATTAACCTCCTTTTCATTCCATCCAAGATGTACTCGGAGGGATTGAACGTCATTCTAAATCTGTTTGTGTGTGTGTATGTGTGTGTGTGTGTGTGTGTGTGTGTGTGTGTCTGTGTGTGTGTGTGTCTGTGTGTGTGTGTGTGCGCAGGAGGAGTACTGGAGGATTGTGGAGGAAAGGGAAAGCCATGTTGCAGTGCATTGTGGGAGAGTGGACACAATGACGCATGGGAGTGGCTTCCCTATGGGCAAGTCTGAGCCATTTTCAAAGTAAGTGGACAGCTGACCTTCCTTCGATGAACTGATGCATGCTACAAAAATCTCACCACCTACCAACCGCTACAAAACGGCCGCCATTTTAAATGACACCTGTTACAAAATGGCCAAATATTCCCTCTGCGTAAGTCTGTATAGGCCTCCCTTATACTGTCTCTAGTAATATGCAGTTCATGATCAAAGATTCCTTTTGAAAATGGGAATGAAATTAGAAGAACAGTTACTGAAATGAAAAGTACAGTTACTGAAATGAGAAGTACAGTTACTGAAATGGGTAGTAGAGTATACTGAAATGAAAAATACAGTTACTGAAATGAGAAGCACAGTTACTGAAATGAGAAACACAGTTACTGAAATGAGAAGCACAGTTACTGAAATGAGAAATACAGTATAGTACTGTTTGACTAATGCTGCACACTCTAACTTCAGGCATGGATGGAACCTCACTGTCCTTCCCAATAACTCAGGATCCATCTTACGCCACCTCGGTGCTGTGCCTGGTAGGTTTTCACATCACTTATGATGATGCACCGCTTCGCAACAGATAAAGTAGTTCCGCGTTCACATTATGGATTTGCTGTGCAGCTCATTAAAACCTTGTGTATTTCCGTGTGCAGGAGTGACCATTCCCTGGCTGAACATTGGCATGGTCTTTTCTACCTCATGTTGGTCTCGGGACCAGAACCGCCTTCCATACATAGATTATCTACACACTGGTGCTGACTGTATTTGGTGAGTGCAGTATGTCCCTGTAGATGGCTTTGACATTCAATGGCTTTTGTACCCTGTGTGTAGATGGCGTTGATATTCTATGGTATTTGTACCCTGTGTGTAGATGACGTTGATATTCTATGGTATTTGTACCCTGTGTGTAGATGGCGTTGATATTCTATGGTATTTGTACCCTGTGTGTAGATGGCGTTGATATTCTATGGTATTTGTACCCTGTGTGTAGATGGCGTTGATATTCTATGGTATTTGTACCCTGTGTGTAGATGACGTTGATATTCTATGGTATTTGTACCCTGTGTGTAGATGGCGTTGATATTCTATGGTATTTGTACCCTGTGTGTAGATGACGTTGATATTCTATGGCTTTTGTACCCTGTGTCAGCTGAGCATACCTGTCTCTTCAGCAGTAATCGCCATGTGGATGTGTGTGTTTAAAAAGTGTACTTTGATTGTGACTTGTGTACGTTGTGTAATCAGTAACGGATCATATATTTCTCACCGTGCTTCTTAAAGCAAGGTCCACCTGTGAGGGTCTGTGCAGACTGCTGTGTAGTCTATGTCTAGAGGCCATAAGAGGCTTAGGGGGGAAAAGGATGTCCTATATAGGCGAGGCAACTTCAGCCAAGCAATCCAAACCCTGCTGAGACAGTGATGCCCTTCCCCCGGCTAAGGTTTGACCCCCCAGTGTTCTCTGCGTGTCTCGCTTCAGGTACTGTATTCCCGCTGAGGAGAAGACAAAACTTGACAAAGTAGTTCACACACTGCTGCAGGCTAATGGAACTCCAGGACTGCAGATGCTGGAGAAGAATATTATGGTGAGAGCAGAAGCAAGCAAAGCAACTTCCCACTGAACTCTATATTCACCCTGTACTCATAGAACTCTATATTCACCCTGTACTCTCATAGAAATCTATATTCACCCTGTACTCTCATAGAACTCTATATTCACCCTGTACCCTCATAGAACTCTATATTCACCCTGTACCCTCATAGAACTCTATATTCACCCTGTACCCTCATAGAACTCTATATTCACCCTGCACTCTCATAGAAATCTATATTCACCCTGTACTCTCATAGAACTCTATATTCACCCTGCACTCATAGAACAAGGCACTGATGATGTCAACCTCATGGAATAATGTATGCAGATGATGGAAAGTATATGTAGTATTAGGGGAAGTAATTGTATAGGTAAATGTTTGCATATCCCATATAGCATATATGTTTCTATGTTGAAATTGCTAAATGTTGTGGCAAAGCAGGGTTTTAAAATTCTATAAATTATTGTTCACTGTTCGAGGCCTAAGAATCTGCCATGGTGACATTCTCCCTCCTGTGTGTGTTTGTGTGTGTGTGTGTGTGTGTGTGTGTGTGTGTGTGTGTGTCTCTGTTGTGGTAGATCTCCCCCGAGGTTTTGTGTCAAGAGGGCATCCGAGTTCACCGCACGGTCCAGAAGAGCGGCCAGTTCGTGATCTGCTTCCCAGGGACGTACGTGGCCAAGGTGTGCTGCGGGTACAGCGTGTCTGAGACGGTGCACTTTGCCACCCCCCAGTGGACGACGCTGGGCTACGAGGCTGCTAAGGTGAGCTGAGGGAGGAGAGAGAGAGAGAGAGCGAGACAGAGAGAGAGGGGGAGGGGGAATCATTCATGAAAGCACATGGATACCTCAAAAAGGAAAAAAAGGGTTAGAGAGTGAGATATAATTAATAACAGCAAAATAATTGAATACTTTTAAGAAAATGAAATACAATGAAACATGTATGAAAAAAAAAAATGCCTAGGTGTGTTACAAGTCAAATAAAGCTCCTCAGATTAATTTGGGGGGGGGGGGGGGGGGGGGGGGGCTGTGGGCTGTTTGGACAAGGATTGGGCATCTCCCTTCCTCTCTCTTTCTTTTTGTTTTGCTCACTCTCACACTTTTTTTTAGATGAAACACAGTCATTTATAAAATCAAATATACTGATCCCCACACAAAGGAATAATACCAAGTCATGTTCCACGTAACCCCTATGGCCCCATCATTATGTAATAATTGTAATAAATATTGAGCAGGCGTCCCTGTCTGTCTCTCTCTCTCCTCTTGTCTCTCTCTCATCCTAAATTTCACCTGGTCTTGCAGGAGCTGAAGCGGCGTCGAATCGAGGAGCCATTTTCCACAGAGAGGCTGCTTTACAAGATGGGCATGTTCGAGTCTAGACGGGAGAACAAATTTTTGCAGAGTACAATCTCCTCACTTCTCAAAGATCTCAGGTAGGGAGACGAACATCAATTAAGAGGAGATAAACATGAACAACCTTTAGGGGGATAAACATACAAAGACATACAAAACAAAAATTCTAACAGCAGCCTATGCCTTTTCAATAACCAATTCATAAACAAACATAAATCATCGCATCATATTGCTACCGTATCACTCCTTAACACAAAGCATACCTAAACACACCTGTGCCATGCAACCTGACAGGGACACAGAGATTAGCCAACGGCGGGATCTGTTCAAGGCTGGGCTGCGGTCGTCTGCGCGCTACCGGACGCTGGACAGCAGCCAACCCCCTGCGGAGGGCCGGAAGAAGCAGAGCGCGCGGTTGGCCGAGGACACCTCGGACCGGCGCTGCCAAACATGCCAGCACCTGTGCTACCTATCCATGGTGAGTGCCAGACAGGATGGGCTCTGCGTGTGACTCGGGCATAGTGTGGCAAAGTCACCACAGGGACCCGTTTCTGCGAGAGCCGTAGCAGGAGACTGCAGTGCTGTGTTCAGTCTACAGTATTAAAATCATTAGCATTAACCTAACTAAAAAAACTGTTTGTGTGTGCTGTGTAATTGAATAGCAACAGTGTAAACAACTCATTACTTTCTGAAGTTTTTAACCTCCTAGAGGTTTATTCAGTATGAGGTAATAATGCTTATTCAGTGCTAGACTTATTATGTATTAACTGAATGTGAAAGAATGCCTTCTAGCTCATTGCATTTACTAATGCTGTTTTATGCCATGTTAGAGGTTTGTTTCAGCACAAAAGCTCTCCTTGCGTACTGGAGATACTCCTAGCTTATGCAGTGTTTGGGTGGAGACCAGACCTGCGTTGCGTGCGTGTGTGTGTGTGTGTGTGTGTGTGTGAAAACACAAAGCCTCTGTCGATCACCCTTAAAGCAAATATCCCCACGTAAGGCGAGGACTGAAATTCCACGGTTTGGGTGGATTCGTGGGTGCGCCTTTTAAATTTCCCAGTTAAAGCTGGACGAAAGTAGACATACACATCTATGTGTTTTACAACATACCATCCAGAAGAAATATGCTCTATATGCTCCATACTCTATAATACTCTAGACATATTAAAAATATATTTACATAAAGGAATTCATACCTGATATACACCTGTTTTGCATGATAACTCATTACATGGTAATTCAGTTGTCTTTATCCCTAGGATGCTGCGCTCGTCTAGTGAGCGTCGTTTAGCACTGCCGTCTGTGCAAGTACGGCAATCCAGACTACTCTCATTCGTAGTTCCACGTTGGTGGAACGAGCTACCTAGCACTACCAGAGCAGGGGCGTCCCTCTCTACCTTTAAGAAGCTCTTGAAGACCCAACTCTTCAGAGAGCACCTCCCTTCCTAACTTGCACTTCTACTAGTACTTAACTTGCACTTACAGCAAGTTACATTCCTGCATTTTTCTATTTCTTATGACGACAGTGGTACAGGAGGTAAAGAAGTCGTTTAGTAATCAAAAGGTTGCTAGTTCGATTCCCTGTCGAAGCGTCCTTGAGCAAGACACTGAACCCCTGCTAATTGCTCCTGATGTGCAGTGTGCCATCAGTGTAAAAATGTAAAATGTGTGTACATTGTAAGTCGCACATATGTAAGTCGCCTTGGATAAAAGCGTCTGCTAAATGTAAATGTAAAAAGTATTTATTGTTACACTAGGTCTCTATTGCTCGTAGCTTGACTGTTCTCTCCGTTGTACGTCTCTTTGGACAAAAGCGTCCGCTAAACGACTTAATGTAAATGTATCGCTTCGACTCTGTTGTCATGTGAAGACGTCGGTCTCATTTTGTTGTCCTTGGGGCCATGTGGCTTTTCAGGTGGTCCAGGAGAGTGACAACGTCGTCTTCTGTCTGGAGTGCACCCTGCATCTGGTTCAGAAGCGGCGGACCTCCAGGGGTCTAAAGATGATGTACCGCTACGACGAGGTAAGGAATGGATCATGCCCACTCAGCACCCCTCAGCAGACTTATCTTGAGTACAGTCCGCTACTCGCACCAGTAAATATTGGACTTAGTATTGACACCATCAAATAGATAGAAAGAGGCACAAAAAGTGATATGTGTGTGTGTGAGTGTGTACATGTGTGTGTGAGTGTGTATACGTGTGTGTGTGCGTGTCTGTATATGTGTGTGTGTGTGTGTGTATGAGCACACCCTTCATGGACGCTTCACTGAGACTTCTGGTATGAAGCTCTTTATAACAGCAGCATGGTACTCAGCCAGGAGTGAAGGCTTTTTATGCAGACGCACCTCAACCAGACCTGGCAAGAGATCAGAAATGCATGGGATTCTCTACATCAGCCATTTTGAGAGGCCATTGTGTGTCATTGGCATCTCTCGTGGTTAGGGTATGGTAGGGGATCATTTATTTATTTTGATGGGTATTAGATATGTACATAATCATTTGTGAATGCAAGTAGAACCTGTGTGTGTGTGTGTCTGTGTGTGTGTGTGTGTATGTGTGTGTTTGTGTGTAATGTGTGTGTTTGTGTGCAATGTGTGTAATGTGTGTACTCGTGTGTTTGTGTGACAGGAGCAGATGAACAGCTTGCTAAGCCGTGTGAGTGGGAGGGTGCAGGAGAGGAGCAGCGAGAGGCGAAGGACCGAGCCCCCGCCCCCGGCCCCCACACCAGCACAGCGCAGCCCCCGCGCCAGGAACTCCACCCAGGCCCCCAAACACACCCCCAGCTCCTGAAGGGCCCTCAGATGTGACTCCCCCCCCCCCCCTCACACACACACACACACCCTCAATCCCCTGCCACACTCCACCTTTCAACACTCTGAACTCTCCCCCCCCCCCTCCACACACACAGACACACACAGACACACACAAACACTTCCCCAACAGAGATGGAGGACCTCTTCCCTGAAAGCACGAAAAATCTTTTTGCACTAGTCCTGAGGTCAACTGTTTCTCTTTTTTATCGTTATTTTATATGAGTTTGTTGTTTTTTAGATCTGAGTATTTTCTGGTTGTTTTAGCATTACTATGAATATAGATCTATACATAAATACCAATATATCTATTAAATGACCTTCTGTTTTGTGCTCAAATGGTGCTGTAGTTTCACTCTCTTCCACATGAGGCCTGCCTGCTCTCCTCTTATATATCGCCCCCTGCAGGTCATCCCCCTCAGTGAAAAAGTAATCAGCCAGGAAGTGCAGATTGAGACTACTACAAAGAAGTCACACAGCAGTTTAAATATAAGCTATTTTGTTAATCAGAAAGTACAATTATTATTATAAAAAATACACTTTCCCTCTGGCCTGAAATTGAGCAAAATTAATAGATGCAGTGAAATCGTTTAGTTTCAGACCTTTGAATAAGGTTTCTATGAAAATGAAGCCATTCATTTTTAGCTTTATTATAAATACTATGATGCTACTTTATTTTGGTTGTAAGAAACAAGACCCCCCCCTTCCTATCTGACACTATTTCATGAAATTAGATTTTACCAAAAAAAAAGAAGAAAACCCCACACAGATGTGCTAAATTACCCAACACTTAGCCATGCTAAGCTAACTTAGCTTTTGTTCTCTACTTCCTCTACTTTGAGGGAGAGCATGGTGGGTCTTAAGAGGCAAATCCAAGATGAAGACGAGGGGAAATGGCCTTATTCACCC
The DNA here is from genome assembly GCF_900700415.2 of Clupea harengus. NCBI lineage: Eukaryota > Metazoa > Chordata > Actinopteri > Clupeiformes > Clupeidae > Clupea > Clupea harengus. The sequence continues at coordinate 7,110,126 of NC_045162.1, read as the reverse complement.
TTCTGGAACCTTCATCCGCCTCAGCAAGTCGTCCACAGGGTCACTCTTGTAACATATATAAATAAGTGCTGCTTAAATCATGAAGTATGGCATAGTGGTGATCCCTAGTTTTTTAGCTTTACTTTTATAATAAAAGGGAAATGTTAAATAATAATAATGATAAATAAATAATAATAATAATAAATTAGGTACAGTAGTAGCTCCTGTTGTTGCACTGGCACCCGATTCTTTAGTCCCAACTTTATCGTCGCTCCCCTAAAAATGACTGAACTGTACTAGAGATAATCAACGAACACAGAGTTTGTGTTCTCCAGAGTTGTGGTTGTCTAGTTTTCGTTTGTTTTTTAAGGCCTTACAGTGTTTTACGATGTTTTTTTTGTTTTTTTTACAGTAAACCTTGCTTGTCTTACATTTTATTTATAAGCACTGAATTTTCAGCTCTCCTATCAAGTTATGTCATTACAGTTTTTTTCACTTTGCGGGTTTGTACTTCTAAGTAAATAAACTATTTCACTGTCAATCCTTGGAAATCTCAAGTGTCTGGAGTACTCAAACATTTTGTAAATTGTTGTAAATGTTATAAGAGGCAATTAAAGCCTCACATATTTTACCAAATGTTTCAACACCACACTTAAAGGATTTGCAGCTTCAGACTAAGCCAAGAAAAACTAGTCCACATGCTTCGCAAAATAAGCTTGGAGCAATGCATTTCCGTTAGCCAAGAGGCTGTGTGTGTGTGTGTGTGTCGTCAAGAGAGGTGCAAGCCGTGTGGTCTGAAGGGACCGGCTTTTAAGATTTTATAGTTAATAAGGATATGCCATAGTCAATAATTCACTGTATCTTATACCTAGTTATAATTGTTACTTTTATTTGGATTCCACTAGCATGTAAATATTTCCTGGGTGAATACACTTGGTTTTGACCTGGGGAGTGAGGTGTGACATTGCTCTCACCTTCCCCTCCAGGTCGAGACAAAGGCCCTTGTCTCCATAGCCTATTTGAATAGACGGTAACACCCCTTAATATCAGTGTATTTAACAGACTGTCCCTGAAGGAATAATTCAGATGTGCTGAGGTGAAGCGCTGTGAGGGAGTGTCGATCTTCAAGTCTCTGTCTCAACATTGTCGGCCGCCATTGTTCAAGAATAAACCTGAAACCATGACTTACGCAAATCCAAGACTGAGGTTCCAGTATATGGTATAAAACTAAATCCTATTAGGTCAAATAACGTTCTCAGTCCATGAATGCAGAAAAAAAGGGTCACCCTTTCACCACAACCAAATCTGAGATGGGAAAACAAAAGTTGAGTTGTCGTGTCTGATTATGTCTGTAGAGATCATGCTAATACAGGACTGTGCAGTTCTTATGTGTACTGAAATGGTAGGATATATTGAAATGATGTGATATGTTCTGATATGTGAAATCAAAAGGATTGATAAGAGGAGTGTTGGTGTGCAGCGTCGAGTAAAGGGCAGAGTCGGTCATGCGGAACACACACATGGCCAGCTCAGCCCCCCCGCGCACACACACCTCACCACATATACACACACACACACACACACACACACACACACCTCACCACATATACACACACACACACACACCTCACCACATATACACACACACACACCACATATATACACACACACACACACACACACACACACACACCATCAGCTCCTTGTGTTTCCCCGATGGGCCGCGATGATTGGCTGCGGTCCTGTCACATGACCACACACTGCCCTTCTCCCCGTGTCCTTCTCCCAGTGTGGCGTCCTGACAGCTTGTGTATCCCCAACGCAGACATATGGCCAACAATGTCCAGGGCTGTTTAGTCAGCACAGCTTCTGCACATTAATATGTATGTTTCGGCAAAAACCTGAAGGGGAGGAAGAGTGAAGACGAGCACGCTGGAGGCGTATTTCTAACACTACACTTGTGTGTGTGTGTGTGTGTGTGTGTGTGTGTGTGTAGCGTGAACAACAACAGCAAATCAAAACAAAGTCTACAAAGCCTTGAAGTTATTGTGTTAATAGCAAGAATGAAAAAAAAAAACACTTTTGTTTAATTTGTTATAGATACAGCTCTGTAGGGGGAGGGACACAGTGGGATGAGGGAATTCAATTTCCATGTAATACTGACAAATGTAAAATACACGACCTACATTGATTTTGCTGGAAAAAGCAGGATAGACAACAAATAAACAAACAAACAAACAAATAAAATGGAGCAGCTCAGACAGGAAGGATCTCTCCTAAACACACACACACACAGTATTGTCAGTCTGAGCTCAGGCAGCCGTTCTGGAAGAAAGGGAAAGTGTCCAGTGTTTTGAGAGTCTGAGCAAACCGCTCTGCGGTCTCTGGTTGACGTTTGATCCTTTCCCTGCCACCAACACGGAGCCCTCCTCACGGAGTCAGCGAGCCGCTGTCGTCCGAGATCCGCGGCTCCTCAGGGAGGCCGGCCAGCACGGTGTCTGGATGCACGTCCTCCTCGTCGGACGCCACCACGGGCAAGTCCCCCAGGCTGGCCTCATCTTCGTCCTCGTCTTCGTCGTCGGGGCCCTCCGTCTCCTGGCTGGCCGATTCGCTGCGGGTGGAGGCGGAGGGGGAGTCGGGGGGAAGGCAGTGGCCCAGCTCAGCCCGAGTGGGAACCTTCAGGGAGATCTCAGCGCCAGTGGACAAGGAGTCCTGAGCCGGACCTTCACAGAGGGAGACAGCGCCAGGAAGGGAGGGATAGAAAGGGAGTGAGAGAGAGGGATAGAAAGGGAGTGAAAGAGAGAGAGGGATATAAAGGGAGAGAAAGAGAGGGATAGAAAGGGAGTGTGAGAGAGAGAGAGGGAGACAGGGATAGCAAGGGAGTGAGAGAGAAAGAGAGAAGGATAGAAAGGGAGTGAGAGAGGGGGGGGCAACACAGATGGGAGGGAGGTGAAATAGGGAGAAAGGAGGAAGGTGAGAAGAAATGAGTAGGAGGAGAAATAAGATGAGTCGAGGTGAAAGGAGAGAGAGAAGAAGTGAATGAAGAGGGGACGGAGGTGAAAGAAGTGGAAAGAGAAAAACAGGAGGAAGCAAAGAGGGAAGCAGGTCAGTTTAGAATGAGTCACGAGCACATTCACATTTCACTCAGTGAATTTCAATGAAGTGAGCACATCTGCTACCCAGAGGCACCATCCTGCTGGATTATGCACTGGCTAATGCTTACACATGCAAGGGAGCGGCTCCACCATAACATAAACCTGTTAAGAGTTACCTGCCTCGCTTCTGAGCAGACATGAACACTTGCAAGATCAGAAATTCCAAAATGATTCCTCATCTTTTCCCTCAGTGATACACTTTATGAGCTGATTTCCCTTCTCAGTTCTGCCTCCTAGTTCCAAGATGGGTGACAAAGAATCCTGGGGACTTTCCAACGAGCAAGTTCCATTTCCCTGTCCGCTCTACGAGCTGGGATGTGCGGTGGGAGGCTAGCGTGCTGTACCTGAGACCGCCGAGGAGGCGCTGTTGTCCTCCCCTCCCGAGTTCAGGAAGACGTCCAGGGCCTCGTGGTCAGAGACGTCAGTCAGGTCCATTTGCTCCAGCATGTCCACGTTCACCTCCATGGAGGACATGCTTCCTAATGGCTCTGGAGCGTAAACAGACAACAGTAACCACAGTTACCGTCACATGGAACCATGGAGGACATGCTTCCTAATGGCTCTGGAGTGTAAACACAGTAACCACAGTTACAGTCACATGGAACTTGAATCAGTCGATGGTTTTACACAAGTGAATGAAATGTAATCAAGGACGACTTTAACGGAAAGGCCGTAAATGTAGTTTAGCTACTACCATTGGAGCTACTACCAAATGAGATATCAGTGTTCAGCTGAACATCAGTAGAAAAGGCAGTCAAACACTGTGAGCAGTAATACAACTTGGGTTTCCATATCATGAATGAATAATGTTCTTAAAGTGTGTAGCCTGGTAGTAAATGACATCTGCACAAAAATAGCTCCATGTAAACATAAAGGGAACTCTGATAAAAGGCATGACTTGGGTAGAAAAGATAGAGAAGGAGGGGAAAATGAAGAATGAAAAACCCATGACGAAATGACAGAGGGATGCGTTTACCCCCCCACCCAACCATCACCGTACCTCAAGAAAAGTCAGCAGCAGGCCAGTGCAGCAGAAGAGGACAAGAGAACAGGAGAGAGAGAGAGAGAGAGAGAGAGAGAGAGAGAGAAAGGAGAGAGAGAGTCAGGTTGAAGCTCATCAATCCTACACTGAGGAGTTGAGGTGGAAGGAGTCCTTAATGGAGCCACGCCTGTAATTTAGTCCAGTAGGCAATGGATCCAATATTAATGATGAGAGAGAAGAGGACTCCCAGCATGACTAAAGGGAGTCTCTTAAGTCAACACTTTAAGATCAATAAGTGAGTGTAGGGAGGCAGGATAGCTGGGAAAACAATGACTCCCCTAGTGGTAGCAATAACACATCACTGTTAACGCTGAGAGAATGTTTTAAAACGTGGGAGAGATACAGTCGCATAATTCTTCAAATTTTCATTCTGCAAATTCACCCACATCCCATCCACCCACATACAGTGGGGTATTTCGTTTCCGCCATTATATATGCCTACTGTTGCCACCACAAATGAAAGTGTCAACCCGCAACACAAACTCTAACACCTCCGTGTTCTGGAGAAAAGGTTTCAACATCCGACCACGGCTGAAACTACAGACGCATATGCAGCTTCTATCAATTTTTGCATTTTGGGCAAACAGGAAGCATCACATAAAGGTAAGACCAGGAAATACTGTAAAACCACATCCTGCTGTATTCTGTAAATAAAGCTACGCTACATTCCTTGGTATTCCAGCTCATTGCAAAAACCCAACATCAACTGCGCAGGACAACAGGTCAAGCGGGAGGACGTGACGGAAAGGAATACCGTGCACTCACCTCTCCGATCGGCAATCTGGAGGTAGCCTGTGGAAAGGTACTGCTCCATGTCCTGCTGGAATGCCTCTTCAAAGAACTTCTGCCGCTCCTTCAGCTTCGACTGCTGGGCATGCTCCATCTCCAGCACCTTCTGAGCATGCTCCGTGTCCAGCTCCCCTACAGGGGGGGGGGGGGGGGGGGGGTGAGGAAGAATGTGAAAGAGGGAAGGATGGAGAGAGAGAGAGAGAGAGAGAGAGAGAGAGAGAGAGAGAGAAGGAGGGGAGGAAAACAAGAGAGAGACGGGAGGATAGTAGGAAGAGATACAAAGAGAGGGATAGAAAAAAAAGGAGGGAATGAGAAAGCGGGATACAGAGAGGATGACAGAGAGAGAGAGAGAGAGATGGAGAGAGAAAGGGAGGAGAAGAAAATAAGTTCAGCGACTTCTTTTTAAATGCAGTCTGGCCTTTGGGTTTGACCTCCATTTCGGTACTTCTGATTTTTGGAACGTTGACGTAGCTTGAATGTGCATTAAATGAATATCTGTAGTATGCATCAGTGCATTAAATGAATATCTGTAGAATGCATCAGTGCATGTAATCTCCATGCGGATTTGCAGCTGAAGTGAGGACCAAAAGCATTCACCAAACAACGACTTGGAAGGGAAAAAAAAAAAAAAAAAAAAGACTTTCCGAGCAAATTAATTCAGGAGTGTTGGTGAGGTTACTTCGGTGGGCATCAGCCATTGTTCGGAGTGTTCCTGTCCGTCTCCAGGGGAAACGAGCACAGGGCTAACAGGATGTGAATGTGAAGTCTGCCTGGGTTAAAGATTATCCTGCTTGGTTAGCGTCCACCTCAGCCTCGACCTCCAGCAGAGATCCCCACGAGTGCAAACGAGCGCGCCACTCACACATGCCTACTTTCATCGCATCCGACCTCCTTGATTCAATATTAACCTTACCTGTCAACGTCGCAGGTCAGCCGTTACACAAAGAGACCACATTTTAAACAGAAGTCGCACTCCCCTTTGCTCGATTTTGATCCAAGCCTTGAAAACGATACGTGATGGTGTCTTCACGACAGAGTATCATGTACAAGGGGACCGGTAAGTAATTACAGCACTTACTTGCCCGCCACAAAGGTGAGTGCTCAATTCGCTCTGGCAGAAAATGACAGCGTGCCCGAAAAACGATCTCCTTGCTCCACAAACCACGGGAGACTTAACAATGAACAGTGTGCCTCTCTATCTCTGAGACAGGAAGACAGGCACACTCCTCTAAGCATCAGGAAGTGTCTTTTGTGACGAGAATGGCACGACCCATGTGTGTTTGTGTGGGGGTGTGTCAGTTTTTGTGTGTTTTTGTGTGTGTGTGTGTGTGTGTGTGTGTGTGTTTGTGTGTGTGTGTGTGTGTGTGTGTGTACAGGGTATAAGGCACGGGTAGTCTCTGTGGGTGGTGAGAGTGGGTGAGAGAGAAAGTAAGCACAAAAGGCGAGCGGTGCGCCTCGTGTTGAACTGTATTCAACCACGGCGCTAAAAAAACTACCCATGTCCAAGAGTAGAACAGCTTTACTCCTTCACTCCTTCAAAGTATTCAGTTAGGCACCGAGGGAGATATGCACTTCCTCATATACAGCCAAAAAACATATCATAACATATGAGGGTGAGTTATCGTCAACGACAACGTCATCTGATACACCGTTGAATGGCTCGTTGGGCAGTCAGTTGGGGCCACGCAGCTTCGATAGAGCAAAGGAACCAATTATGGGGGCTAAAACCTGCAGAAACATGGCTGCTCCACATGTCAGTCACTGCCACTCAGGGCCATCCACATCACACCTGCGAGCAGCAGAGGAGCAGCGAGAGAGAGAGAGCCTGGCCTGGATCAACGTGCGAACAGCATGGAGAGTGTGAAACTACGAGCTGAGCAAAGGTGACAAGAACGTGAACACAGCGCTGCAGGTTTATATATAGTCATTCGTTTTTCATTCCCCCCCCTAAACGGCATTCACTACAGGGAACTCAAACGTTTAAACTCAAAAGTTTTATGCAAACACACATCCTGGGATTAGGAGATTGGGAGTAAACACACATCCTCAGGACAGTATGGCCAAAAAAAGAGTACTAGTAATACACCATCTCAACTCGATATGCTGGTGTATACTGATAAATCTTTGGAGCAAAACAACCATTCTCTGGTGGGCCTTGGCATTGTTCTCCACAGCAATCAGTTCCCTCACATGCCATTGCTAGTACTGCTCAGAAGCCAACCTTTATTTTGTCATCATTTCAAGCCTCAACATTCCCCAGACAGACACTGACCAACCCCCAAGATTGGGCAGACGGGAAAAGGAGCTGAGGGGAAACTGGACCATCCCTGCTGAGCCCAGTGGAAGCGGCGTTTTCACAGCTCACATTTAAATGGTCCCGCTGGCTCTTCACCGCCAAACCTCAAAGTCTAAACAAGCCTTAGGGAGAGGAACCGCACTCACTCACTCCAGCCCTCTGTGCTCAAGTGCCCGCCCGTCTGCCCGGCCGCCCGCCCGCCCGTCCGCCCACTGGGGGGCACACCGCTCGCCCGCTTGCCAATAATCTCCTTAGAAGTGGCAGCTCACAGATTGGAAAGGGGAGGAAAGGGAAAGAAAAAAAAAAAGACGGAGGATGAGGAAAGCGTTGATCCTGGTGTAAAGAGCCGTTCACAGAGCCTTTGAATCGTGTGCTTTCTGGATCGGCAAGAGCCTGACAGCTCCCGGCAGCGTGGTTGTTGGTGGTGGTGGCGTCATCAAGCCCTCACGCGTTCCCAGCAAAGGGAGCTAGACCGTGTGTTCAAACATCGAAGCACAGACCACACAAGCTAAGAAGAAAACACTGAATTATGCCATCCACTCTCTCTCCTCTCTCTCTCTCTCTCTCTATCTCTCTCTCTGGCTCTCTCTGGCTCTGGAGGTGAATTAAGAGGGCCCATTGAGTCTTTGATGATATCGAATAAGCAGCCATCATCAGAGGGAGCCAAATCCTCTGACGTGCTTTGTTAGCATTTCCACCCTCCACCCTCCACCCCTCGTCACTCGCTTTGATGATCCCCGGCTCAATCCGCTCACTCATCAACCCCATATTTAACAGCACACCCTTTTCCTCCCGCTGCCTGGCTTCCGTGGGCCCAGTAGGAGCCTCCCACAGCAGCAGTCACTGGATGGGGTGTGTGTGTGTGTGTGTGTGTGTGTGTGTGTGTGTGTGTGTGTGTGTGTGTGTGTGTGTGTGTGTGTGGGGGGGGGGGGATTGGGTAGTAGTGACAACAGCAAGCTGCTGTGCTGCTCTTCAACTTCCTGACAGACTTAGTGACCACTTGATGTTTTCACTTAAGTTTTTTCATTTTTCATTTTCATTTTGAGCAGCTAGATCCTGAGAAGGGATTCCTTGAAGAGCACCAATAACAACATTTCATGGTGACGGTATGATCATGATATGATTTTATTTCAAAGAAATTGAGGATTTTGGGGTGCAAAATAATGGCACGTGGCAAGTCATTTTGGAAAGCCACTTATTTTGGCCCAAACATGACTTCAAAGGTCCTCATTGTGTTGGTCATGTTACAACAACACCATCATGTGATTACATAACGACACTCCACGTTTACAAATGTGCCATTCATAGACCATGAACAATCCTCGCTCACGGTTCTCAGGTTCTGCCGACCCGTGTTCCACCTAACCCAACCTTCACATGGTATTAAGAGCCCAACCGCAATCCACACCTCTGCCTCCACTCCCGCCCTGCTTGTATGGGCCTTCCCATTAAAGGTGTGTGTTTGTGTGTGTGTGTGTGTGTGTGTGTGTGTGAGTGTGTGTGTGTGTGCGTGTGTGCTCATATGGGCCTTCCCATTAAAAGGAGCCCCCACAAGAGCAGTCACACATGCAGAATGACCCCTGGGCCCTCTTTCCCCCTACCCTCATGGGCCACCGGCCATCACAAGAAGCACACACATGACTTCATCAAATGATGTGTGGAAGGCAGGGTGGAGAGAGCTGCTATTGAGGCCATTGCTCACACAGGATTTCATTAAAGAGAGAGAGAGAGAGAGAGAGAGATGAGGAGAGAGAGAGAGAGAGAGAGAGAGGGAAAGAGAGAGAGGGAGACATGAGGAGAAAGAGAGAGAGCGAGAGAGACATGAGAGAGGAGAGAGAGCGAGAGATGGGGAGAAAGAGAGAGTGAGAGAGAGAGAGAGAGGAGATAAGGAGAGAGAGAGAGAGATAGACAGGAGGAGAGAGTGAGAGAGAGCAGGAAAGAGAGAGAGAGAGATTTCAGTTACAGTATTGGTTCTTTTCATCGAAGCTTAGTGAGATGGTGGGGTTGAACGTTCAGTTAAGTGCCAAGATGAAAGGTTTTTGATTTACGGAAATTTTACTGATTTCAGCGCCTCGTGTTACCAAATCCCCTCAGCCCTCACCGAGAACACTGAGCACCAAACCTCACCCAACCCAAGGGTGGTGTCAAACAGCAGGACGTCCAACAAAATCGTTTTTATTCAGATGAACAGTCAACGTGGCTTGAAGCTACTATGGGACAACAGGAGTAATGAATGTTGTAGCCTGGCTCCCTGTTCTCAGTGAAGCGTCTTCATGGAGCCGTCCATATTTGAAGTAAACAAGGAGCTAGAAGGGCAGAGATGAAGAGAGGAGAGCGGCGCGAGTAAATAAAACAGAAAACAACAACTAATGCATCACAGCTGGCCCGAGTGAATTGGTCACGAAGCGTACACTCCATTATGTTGGCCATCTCATGTGTGTGTGTGTGTGTGTGTGTGTGTGTTTGTGTGTGTGTGTGTGTGTGGGTTTGTGTGAGAGAAAGAAAGACTCTCAGAGCCTCTGTAACAATCTTGACCAAACACTTAAATAACGTTAAATATGGAGTGCCTAAACCTCTCTGTGGATAATCTCCGATATAAGAGGCGGTGAAAACGCTTCATTAAGGAACTCAGTGTAATCTTTTCCTTTTTGTAATTGTGTTGACATTTCTACATCTGACTCTAAATCAGTCACAGTCCCGAGCAGTCCAAGCCTGGGGAGATGTTCATTGTGAACTGAAGAGATGGTGACATAACAGCCACGTGTGTGTATGCTGTATGTCTCCGTGCCTAAGGGTCACAGCCAAATACACTCCACATCATACAATAGTGATGCCTATAATGTACCCAATGTGTGAGATAATATAAAACTGCAACACTTCCAGACCGGCGGTAGGGTAAACATGCGGTCGAGCAGCCATCCCCTCCACGGCCTCTCGTAAACACCCAGCTGACCTTCAGGCGCCCACTCTCCTGAGATAAACACTCTCCGACCAGACAGGCCTACGCTCGCAATCTGTCAAACTCCAACATCTGGGGACTTTCAAGTTGTCTGTTCAGCAATTACCCCACGATTCAGCGTCAGGAGCCTGAAACAGATGACTCTTCTCCCCCCATCTGGCTAATTAGGGCTGGTCCTCCTCCTCCAAGCCCACCCAAAGCTGCTCACAATGGGCTGAGAGAGCTGGAGGATGGAGACTTCACTCATTTCAGGGATAAACGCTCCAGTGCTGCACTCCAAATCCCCTTCAGGCTTTAAGACCTACAGCAGGAGGACTCAAGCAGGTTTTTAACCCAACCACCCCCACCCCCGGCATTCCCCCCCACCACCACCACCTCCTCGCAGTGAGGCAAAGGTCAGTCACATGGTAACCACAGGACCAGAGGAGCGAGCGTACACAACATCTACTCCTTTCACTGGAAGCTCCTTCGCGCCGGCGCCCACCCTCTGACCTTCACGATGACAACATTGAAAAAGTACAGATAACACGCCAGCACCCCTTTCCCAAGACTACCGAGAAAGATGGAGGAAGCTGCAGCCATGCTCCGGGGTCTGTGGCTGCCAAGAACATACAGGGGAGGAGGTGGTGGGCGTGTGTGGGGAAGGGGGAGACACTGCTGAAGGGCTGATAAAAACTGGACACTCACAATTCACAGGCAGCAGCAGCAGACAGCACATAGACCTCTACATGCACTATGCATACGGGCAGCACGACACGCTTAGTAAGACTCAGCAGTGCCAAGATCACAAGTTCACAGAAACAAAATAACACAAAATGCAAAACACCGGGTGGTTTAGGATTAAAGATCATCTTAGAAATATTTCATGTGAGAGAGAGAGAGAGAGAGAGAGAGAGAGAGAGAGAGAGAGAGAGAGAGAGAGAGAGATTGAGGGAGAGAGAGATGTGAGAGTAAAACAATAAAACAACAGACTCAATTGATGAGACTCCAATCACCAGATCTACATCTTTGAACTCACTAGACATTCATGACAACTGCTACAAAAATACAGCCAATGACAGCCATGACATGATATTAACACACTATCCTAACAATCCCACATGAGTCTAGACACCTACAGAGAGAGAGAGAGGGAGAGGGAGAGAGAGAGAGAGAGAGAGACCGAAAGAAACAAGGCTAGACCTACAGGAGGTGCTCTTGCTGCCGTCCGATGCTCCAGGAGAGGACATCTCCTCCGGGGTGAGGGAGTGGACCGGAGACGGAGGGAGAGACGCGGGGTAGTTGTGTGGGAGGGAGAGGGGAGGGGGGTGGGGGGAGGTGGCGGGCGGTGGAGGAGGAGGTGGTCGCAGTCGTGCAGGAGCTCAGTCAAACCTGCATGTCTGCCCGCAGCCAAAATACCCACCCGTTACAGTCCCTCCTCTCCTTCGACCCCCGCCCCCCCCCCCACCACCACCACCTCAAAGTCAGTCCACACACACACACACACACACACACAAGCAAGCACTGCCACACACCTCCCTGGCTGGTCCGCGCTGTTGCTGGGGTACGCGGGAAGACGCGATGAGAGAGGAGGGCAAGATGCTGACGGATGCAGCAGGATGAGCATACAGAGGAATGCTGAAGGATACAGGGACACTGCCTGCCTGCCTGCCTGCCTGCCTGCCTGCGTGCTCAGGGGCAGAGTGGTTGGAAAGACGCAGCTGTAGCGTGTAGTATGTGTATGAGAGCGAGAGAGAGAGGGAGGGAGGGAGGGAGAGTGAGAAGGAGAGAGAGCAGCAGGAACGTACCACTCTGTCGAAGGGGTGGGGGCAGGGCTTGGAGAAGTGTTAGATGAAAATAAGCATATTGCTGGAGGCTTGCAGGGTGTGTGTGTGTCGTGTGTCGTGGTAACGGCCGCATGCGGACACACACCTGAGGTTAGAGAGCTACTACACATACGCTCTCTGCCGCCGCAGAACCTGCTCCTCACTAAATCAGCTACTGCTTCAGGGTGGTGCCACTACTACTACTGTATGGATAACTGTTTGGTTATCATCCGCATCAAAAATGGCAAGAGATTTCAAAGTTGAGCCAAAGAGGCCTTTGATGATTTATATTTTAGTTTCCTTAGCTTTAGCTTGCTGTAGAAAAGGACTGTGTTGGCAAGGTGAAAGAGTTGTGATCTTGAACTTGGCTTCCCACACAAGAAAAAAAAAAGCTACTGCACAGCACCACCCACACTGACGACAGTCTCGAGGCATAATCACACTCTCTTATCACCATGGCACCCGCAACAAACTCTCGATTTGGAGAATTCACATGATAAAGGCGGCAGCTGTGCAGCTCAACCACAACAGTTCTTCAGAGCTGCCCTTCCCCTCTTCACACACATACACACACACACACACACACACACACACACGGAGTGAGCAAGTGAACAAACGAACGCGAGAACGTTGCCCAGCATAATGTTGCTCTCCTTCACGCTGAAAGCTAAGATCTTAGGCATGCATGCAGAGCCCTCTGCTCCAGCTAAGCCACTATTGTAAATCACGCTGACGCTCATTTATTGGCATACTTTATTTATAGCCAAATAATATGACACTGCATAGCAACCCACACCATTTGCCTGCTGGATCAAGCATCCCAACCTTGTTTCCTTTTTAAGAAAAAGAAACATACAATCTCCATCATCATTCTTGGAAGGAAACACACGTGAGCCCATCATTAAGCTCCAAATGAATGCAAACACATCCACCTCAGGCATTCAACACCTCGTTCCCCCCCGCACAGGCCAAGCAGACCAAAAAGGGAAGGGTGGTTTCGAGCAGATCAGCGTTCATTTGCGAAACCCTCCCTGTCAGGACATCAGCATGGCCCACTGTAGGCTGCTAACTGTAATGAACGCCATTGGACGGTATTAAGCTTTGCTGCCTTGGTAACAGGCCATACCACCCTCCTATAAGGCAGAAGAGAGGAGTGTTTAATGTGCAGAGCATAAAGACTCAGATGACCTGAATTCCCAGCAGATAGAGAAAGAGAGAGAGATGCTGGATGTTCAGTAATTGTTCAGCTGTTATGTTAACCGGAAAGCCTTTGCTTCGTCTCAGAGGGACGAGTCGGAGTGCGTTAATGATTAAGATCGACTTGAGAGCATTTACAGCCTCCTTCTCCCCCCAAATATGACACACTTTGGGAATGTTTCTGGAAGGTCGGTCAGATATTCAAAGCGCGGCAAAGAGTGTATCAAAATGATACAATCTATTAAGAGCCACACACACACACACACAAAAAGGTTAATTAGTGACTGGCTTGGAAACTTGCACACATCCTTCCACATTGTTTGTTAGTAATGAGGTTTGTGAAGGAAATAAGGAGTGATAAGTGAAGAAAAGACGCCCCCCCTCCACACACACACACACACACACACACACACACACACACACACACACACACACACACACACACACAGGACGTGAGCGATATCTCACCAGTGGAATCTAGTCTCTGCTAATGCCCATCACCCTATTAATTAGCTTAACGCCACTTCCATGGAGACAGAAAGCCCAAACAGGCTGCATGCTCGATGAAGACGGGGTGAAAAACAAAATGCAATATGCAACACATACACGAAAAACAACACGCGTCTGCAATATCCCACCGACAGGCGGAACTATGTACAGGAGAACAGGACGACATCCTTTCAGAACGACCATTCATCAACATGAAAGAGACAGAAAAGAAGTTCTGATGACTGAACGAAAACCAAGCAGGACAGAAATAACAGGGACAGAGGTGTTGAACATTTAGCGCGCACACACACACGCACGCAGTGTTGAACATTTAGGCGCGCACACACACACACACACACACACTCTCATCCCTCTCTAAGTTCACTTCAATACAAGTGTGAAATGAATTCCAAACACTGCCTTCATAAACCCCTGACAAATAATATACTGTGCTGATTGCCTGAAAAACTAAAGTGAAAGCTTACCCATTAATTTCTATCAGCCAATGTTTGTGATTGTTGTATTGATGTGAATGAAAAGAAATACGAAATCAGGTTATAATGAGAATTTGTTTGCATTACGGTCAGTTTTCTTACCTTTCAGGGACTCCAGTTCTTTCCTGGTGAGAGAAAGAGAAAGAAAAAGAGAAAGAGAAAGCAGTTGTTAGGAATGGTTCCTAGTTACTTCTTAGAACTGGCAGAAATGACACGTGTGTCAGTGTGTATAGAAGTACTCCTATTGCACATCAAGGCAAAATACATATAAATGAAAAACAATTTAAAAAACTGCCAGTGAGTGTGTGTGTTTTTTTTTCTCCACCTCAGCTGAACGTCTTTAGAACATTCCTGCTGTTTGACTTTTCCTTGGCAGCGCTTCAGGCTTCTCCTCTGCCTCTCTGTAAGATGGTAAATAAACTCTAAGAGAGCGGCAGCCGCGGAGGCGGTGGCGGTGGTGGTGGTGGGAACACAGCTGCGTCACCGCTCCCTGCCGTTAGCTGCGAGACGCATTACGCGAGCCGTCATCACAAACCCAGCACACACACACACCCGCGCGCGCCTTGACTTCCTGCGCCAGTTTATGTGTTTGTTTGTTTATGTGTTTGTTTGTTTGTGTGTATGTGTGTGTGTGTGTGTGTGTGTGTATGTGTGTGTGTGTGTGTGTGTGTGTGTGTGTGTGTGTGTGTGTGTGTGTGTGTGTGTGAGTGTGTGTGTGTGTGTGAGTGTGTGTGTGTGAGTCAGTGTGTTTACATGATGGTATAATTCGAATCTTTGCTTAGTCGGACTATGCTATCTTTTGGGGCAAGTGCTATTATCCCAATATACATGGCAGTGAATAAATCGAATCATTGGCCGAAAGCATGTCATATCCGATACGATAGGTGGCGCTGTTTTCATTACAACTAGTGGTGATAAAGCCCTTTCCGCTTGACCTCTTCACCACTACCAATAACAACAACAGTTGATTGAGCATGAATCGCGTCTGTTCATCGGTCCAGAAATGCGTGTTGCCTCTTGGGTTGTTTGTTTGTTTGTTTGTTTGTTTGTTTGTTTCTGCCGGGCCGATGTGTTTATAAGTTACATTATTCAAAGGTGAAAGATAAAAGGCGAGAGAAACGCACGCATATTCACACACGCGCGCAAATAATGGGTTACAGCCTAAACGCATTGCCCTTCTGCCAGTTGCATCAAATTGTTTTAGTACTTCTTCGCTGTCGATTTCCAAATCTGTGTGAATATTCATGAGAGCAAGTCCAGTCAGTCTTTTCGTAGATAGATACAAGACCTTCAGGACGCAATGAATGTTTGGGTAGAAATTTGACAAACTTTCCAGGGCTTGATAAAGTTCACTGCGTAACTCATTTAGCTGTTTCCAGCTCTGTATCTGCATCGTCAACGCTGGGCATTAGTTGTCTGTACTCCGATTTTATAGTTTCCCCATTGTAATAAATATGCGTTCATGATAATTTTTTTTTTTCTTCTCGCGTAGCAGAAGGTACGCACAGTGCGTACGGCTGCATGCGCCACTGGAACTCTGTGCAATTAATACAATACATAATAGGCTAATTGATACAATATCTCCTCGTTTGAGTGTGGTTGTTTGAGTGCAATGGGAGTGTATGATCGATGTTGTCTATAAAGGTATTTAGGTAAAGGTATTTACGGGACAATATCTCGATCCACCCGTCACGTCACTGTCTTTAGAGGGCAGCGCCAAATAACTGAACAAAACTCAACTCACGCTTGCCTCACGGGCACAATACCAAATTTCATCATATTTGATCAAATGAAGGACAAATTAGTTGTGAATAGTATCACCGAGTTTGACAGGTATTGGTCAGGTAATAGCCGAGTGACAGCTGATTTGCTTTCTGATTTGACAGTACTTATTCGTGGTTTTTTTCAGCGCCAGATAACTGAACAAAACTAAACTCACGCGTGCCTCGCGGGCACAATATCAAATTTCATCATATTTGATAAAATGAAGGACAAATTAGTTGTGAATAGTATCACCGAGTTTGACAGGTATTGGTCAGGGGAGACGGCCCAGTGTTCCGAAAGCCCGATATTCCGAAATCTCAATATTCCGAAAAATAGTCCCCCTGGCAAAATTTTGAAATATTTTAAGTGGCACAAAACACACACAGCATTTTGTTTGCACAGCAGAGCGGAGACGCTCACCGGGCTATCACGCATATAACTTTTCCTAGGCAATATTTGTTAACTTAGCCTACTCTGGTTTTGAATATGGGGTAGGCTACCACTCATGCGAAGGAAATCACCGGCAGATTGTCGCAGGACATTACACAAATCTTGTCAAGCACTGACAAAGCATGCATGCGTTGGCAATCATAAAAATATTTTTGTATCATCGCGATGCAAATGCATGTGTGTATAATAATATTCTGAATTCAAGTTAATGCTTGTGAAATAAAGGCATGTTATGATTGTGTGATTCATTGGGATGTGCATGTGGGCTATAGTGGTTCACGTTGCTGTACTCACAATTTCGGAACAGCGGGCTGTCGGAGAAATGGGCTTTCGGAACATTGCCATGGAACCTTGGTCAGGTAATAGCCGAGTGACAGCTGATTTGACAGTACTGCTGTTGTTTTAAGCAAATAAAATGTGGAACGTCCTTATACGTGTTTAAGGAGGGGTTGTAAAGGTGCTCATATCTTCGGACCTCTTCTGTTATGTTTGTTCATAATCAACAAGAATAAGCTTGTGAGACAGTCTGCAGGATATTCATAAAAAAACGTGTCATTAGTATGAACAGTTGAGACAACTTATCCCTCTTTCGTCTTCCGGGTCACGACCTGGCAGGGAGAGAGGGAGCATGCGCAAAGACGCAAAGTCCAGTTCCTTATCCAATTCACCGTTACATGCCGCAATAGTCGAACTATCAACTGGATCGGATCGAGTTATCCAGGGGTGTTAGTCCGACTATGTGCGGTCCGACTACGATCCGACTAAGGTGCTTACATGAAACGGATAATGCGATTTCAGTCCGACTAAGGCAGTTATTCGAATTCATGTAACCACGGTCAGTGTGTGGCTGCAGAGGTTGCTCCAGTTTTGTATGACAATAGGATGTGAGTGGAAGGGTGTGTTGCGCTGTTGTGTCTTCACTGTGGGCTTCATGTGCAGTCACGTCAAAAACAAGTGGCCGCTCACAGACATGCTAAATGTTCCAGACAAGATTGCTCACATATATACATACACACACACACACACACACACACACACACACACACACGTATATATTCGAGTGCACATGTGGTAAGCAACACGCATGGCAAAATATCTAGTGGTGCACTTGATGGACATGGCGGGGTGGGAGAGGGGAGCCATTTGCATTTGCGATGTCTCTCCTCATCTCGTGGCGTATAAACTATGACAGCCCTGATGGATGCCAGGGAGTGGGAAAGTGAGCCATGAAAATGACTGTTTACAAAAGGAGACCATCAGATCGCATCATATCTATCTTACAGAGAGAGAGAGAGAGAGAGAGAGAGAAAGAGCAGGAGAGAGACAGAGAGAGGGAGACAGACAGAGAGGGAGAAAGAGAGAAAGACAGAGAGAGAGAGAGAGAGAGAGAGAGAGAGAGAGACTCGTCGCTGATTGAAGGGCAAAGGCTGGAGCGGGAAAGATGAGTTACTGAAATATGCCCTCCAAACTGGATTGCGCAATAAGCAGACAGCACTTTGTGACTGCCAGCTGAATCGTGAGCTAATGGATGGATAATAGTGAATATATACATTAAAGAGATGACAAGGAAAAGAGAGAAAAGGAGAGAAAGGAGGGAAGCAAGGGCCACACAGGAGAGTGGGGGGGGAGTGAAGATGGAGAAAGAGAGAGAGAAAGAGAGAAAGAGAGAAAGAGAGAGCATGTCACTCCTGGCATTCAGATGAAGGCGTGACCTATATCTGGTCCACTGCTTCAGGCTTGCATTTGTTTCATGGCCGTATCTCCACCACCCCCACCCCCACCCCCACCCACTGCTCAAGCACGCTCACGGCTTTGCGCCTGATGACGGCTTCTCACGCAAGACCCTCTCACATACCTCCACCTCACTCACAGTGGAATGTACTGGAACAAAAAAAAAAAAAGCCTTTAATTTCCCCTTTTTCCAATAGAGCCTGAGTTTGGCCGGGTGCGGTGAAAAGTTGTTCACATCAGGCAGAGGGGCAGTGCACACACTGATAATGATGCATGGACGCAGCCGGGGTGTGTGTCTGTGTGTGTGTGTGTGTGTGTGTGTGTGTGTGTGTGTGTGTGTGTGTGTTCCTTCGTGCGAGATGGAACGAGTGGCTGACGGAGAGCGGCCATTCAGGAGCTTGACAAGCTTGAGGCCTCTGGTTTCTCAGAGCTTCTCGCAAAGCCCGCTCACTTCCTCCTCTAAATGACTTTTTAATTTAAAAGACTTCCTCACAGTGGGGTGCTGCCTCTTTAGAATAGCAGAATATTAAATAGGAAGTGGAGGGTGCTGTTTAAAAGTCACAGGAAGGGTGAGGCATTTAAGAGCTACTATTAATCCGGTGCTAAACTATGTGTCACTATGTTGCCAAAATACCTCTAGAAAAGCCTTGATCTTTATTTAGACAATAGGCTAATGTCTTTACACAAAATGGTGCTGTGTTGACTGCTTCATACCAACAAAGGTATAGATGGACACACGTTGGGAACAGTGAAACTCTGAGGTGAAAATACCTCTTTTTCTTCTTGTAGGTCTCCAGCTGAAGGGTCTGAAAGTGCTTGAAGCGCTGCTGCTCGCACTGGGCACACAGATTCTCCAGGTACATCAGGCGGCTCTCCATCTCCTCAAAGTCAGCCTCCATGTGAGCTGAGGAATGGAGAGCATGAATACATTTACATCTAAATTCAATCAAAGGTCACTGCACTTTTCTTGGGAGAATTTTCATTCAAATCAGGTGGCAGTGAAAAGGGTCTCCAGATGGTGGAGATGTTTGTGAAAACTGAGATCTGATTTTACATGGAGTGTGACGCAGAATGTCCTAAAGAGACTCGACCATTCCAAAGAGGAATTGACTTTATAGGCTTCTGTATACATGTCATAGCAATGCAACCGAACCGACACTGCCATCTAGTGGTTACGTAGTAAAAGATCAGCAGCTAAATGGCATCTTTAACTGCATGTGATGGTGACTGAGGTGATGCCTTCGGATACTTTTATCTTCTGATTCAACCAGGGGATGGCAAAAAAACATCTCCAACGACACCAACATCAACAAACACTTGTCAACATCTTTTCAGGCAGCCAAGATAAAATAGTCAAAGAACTTAAAGGAACGTCCAGCAAATCACAAACATGGAACAAAATATAAAATAATTGTACAGGTAGTAAAACAGAACATCTGCTATGTATTGTCAAATGTAGAGAAAGGTGGTCTTTCCTCAGATTCATCATGACTTTTTCTTCTCTACATGACTGTCTGACTTGGTTGTAATTCTTACATAATATTTATGGTTAATTTCACTCACTACTGCCATCCTGCTAGCCTGGTATAACCAGATCCAAACCCACTTGGTGAATAGATAGGTTCTGGCCATGCTCCATTAGGGATTGCTTCCAGTCGTTGCATCCTAATGGGCGTAGACTTCAAATTCATTTTGAAACCACCGGACTGAGTTTGTGTGTGTGTGAGTTATGTGTAAGAGAG
>NC_045162.1:7049319-7089876 GCF_900700415.2 Clupea harengus | reverse complement strand
TCGTCACCACTGAGACTTTCCCATAATTTAGATGAGGAAAGGCGCGAATTGCCGCTATACACTGAAACCATCAACTTGAAATCTCAAAGAAAACATAATGACATTACAGGATTTGAACCGGGGGACAACGCAGCGCCATTTCAGATTAAGACGTTGGACGGGGAATTCATATACCCCCTACAAAAGAAGTGGTCCGTGATTTTCCATGCCTTCACTAACAATTCGGCTTTCTTGGAGTGCTTGTGGTCCTCAAACGCCTCGCTGACAGACTTGGTTGAGTACCTGCCCGAAAACACTCATGTTCTATTTTTGTCACTGGATGAGACTGCTGCTAAGGATGCGCTTTGGATGAGGGAGATGGTCTATCGCATTGCGTCGGGCTCTCACAGGTAAACTTAAAGCGTCCCACACATTAAATTGATAATTATGCATGATGGCAATTTGATTTGTATGAAGGTGATTACAGATCATGGTCTTACTGGGCACAAGTCATTCCACGGTGTTTGTCCTCAATACACTTTCTTTAAAGTTCCTTTAAAAGATCCACGTTTCAGAATTAACTGTTTCTTCGACTTTGCTCACAGGGGGAAAGATGTCCTCTCCAGATTACATTTTTCGCCTGTCCCTGTTTTTGCACTGGGCAACTGGATCCCAAAGGTCCTATATTCCTGGGGTTGTACTGGACACAACTGCGGCCTGGCTCAAGCCGTGTTTACCTCCACAGGTTCGTTTTACTCTGGGGCTTTACTTTTTTTATTGCTTTTGGAAGGAGGCAGCAGGGCAGGAATAAACTATTTTGTATAATATTGTAAAAAAATAAATGTCAAATCAATCAAAACATGTATTCTCCCATGTTAGTTTGATTCATGCAAAAGATCTCTCCTCCCTACAGAATGGGACCTGCCTTTGATTACCAAGCGACTGAACGCCAGGTATGATTGGTTGAATGGATACTGGGACCAGAAGCCATACAGACTGAAGGATGGAGGTGATGGCTGTACTCCCAATTCCTCAGTTGCAGGTGCCGTGGCATGGGTTTCTGAGGGCGGTTGTTCGTTTTTCACTAAGGTATGTTGGGTAACTATATCATTCGTATCAATGAGTGCTAGGCCCTATATATATATATATGTGTTGTTAGTGTATACTAAATTCCTTACTCCACCCTCCCCCCTTATGTGCTGCGGGTCTGCTTAAGGTTTCTCCCTGATTAACAGGGAGTTTTTTTTGTTGCCCCTGTCACTATTGTGCTTGCTATAAGGAGGGTCAGACCCTGGGCTCTGTAAAGCGCCTTGAGACTATTTTATTGTTTTGGCGCTATATAAATACAATTGAATTGAATTACTCACAGTAAATGTATTTCTCTCTCAGCTTGATATTTGCGGTTAGTCAAAGCCAGTGTACATACATAATCATGCGAAAAGATAGCAGATTGTTCATTTTGGGTCAGATTGTTTCATTCTGTCTCAGGTGAAGAACATGGCAGCCTCTAAAGCTGTGGGAGTTGTGGTGTACGCCTCTGCTGGACAGCCAATCAAAGACATGAACTGCATTGGAGGGGAATGCAACACTGCGCTAGGAATCCCTGCTGCCATGGTGCACTTGGAGACATCAGTTGACAGTGCCCTTCGGTATTTTTCTCATTTGGACGTGATGATGTATACTGCACTGCACTCATATGAAAGCTTGGAGCATTAGTGAAACTTGACACAGTGTTGTTTGTTGTCAACATATTCTCCGTTAACCTTTGCTCACTTCCTTTTTACAGTTCCTGATTTAGTGTTTGTTCTTACTCTCGGTTCTCTCTATGTCTGGTGGTTGTCTAGAGCTGGGAAAGCGGTGAATGTGTCATTCCAGACCACCCCCTCTCCGAACTTCTTCTTTGGCCTCGACCAGCAGGGGGCGCTGGCAGAGATGGGCTGGCTCCTCTACCCCACTTTCAGATTCCTCAACTGGCAGGCTCAGTGGTCAGTGAACCGAGTCATCTAGTTTTAACTAACAATGTACAGCATGTTGATGCCATCAGAATCAGGATGTGATTAGAGTAATATCCATATGTTTTGCCCTATGTTTTGAGTCAACTATTGTTGCATACAGAAGCAGGTCGAGGTGTAAAGTAAGAGTAAGACTTGAAAGAGTTGAGGTTGAACGTGTGCAGTGTTTCACAGTCCTTTTCCTTGTATTGATGCCAGCTAGTAGAAACTTTTCCTCATTTCAAGATTAGTCTGTTCGGCAAAAGTATTTGTTGACACACACACACACACAATACCAAGAAAGTGTTAATTTGTTACGTACGACTGTTATTGTATACAACTGTGTAAAAACTATTATTATATACAGAAAGAGGCAGAGCTGTAAGTGTAAAGTCTTAAAGCGTGGATTGCATATCACTTCTTGGCCCTGTAGGTTTGACTACCAGGAGGGATTGCGTGGACACCTGGAGAGGCCAGCTACAGTGGTGCCTGTGTTTGACCGCGTCCAGATGCAGGGGGAACATGGGGCTCAGGCCACAGTGGACCTCCCCGCAGGTGTGTCTCTCCCCGCGTCTGCATCGTCTGGCTTCTTGGACAGTGTGGAGTTTGCTTTTCCACAAAATGGGCCTCATTAACCATGTGGGTTTTTGTGCTTTTGTTGGCAGGTGTGCTGGAATATAACGTGCTGGAATTGGACGCCTCCCTGTCCTGTCCTGGTCGACGGGATGAAACATGCGCTCACTGGGACCACACCGCGCAGCTGTTTGTGTGCTGCGATCACTTCGGCCCATCCTGCAACGCGGAGCTGGGCCGCTGGATCACGGCATTCCGAAGGTTACAGACTCATGAGCATGTAGTGCTCCTCCAGCTTTTGAACGGAGATTACTTCCTCTTGGATGGCTCCATTAAATCCCTTCCCTGTTTCCAACCTAACTCAGGAACTCAGGACAGATTCCTTGCTGTGAGTTTTGATTGGCTTAATGTAACTGGCACCAATGTGTTTGCTAACTCTCTGACACGTGCACGTGCGCTGTGTGTTCATGTCCAACAGAGGTACCGGCCGCTGGATCACTGACGTGTCTCCGCTCATGCCCCTGTTGAATTCTGGGAGATGTGCGTTCACCATGAAGACCGTGGCCTGGGCCATGCCCTGGGTGGTGTCGCTCAACCTTCGCTTCAGTCACAGCAACCAATCAGGTCAGAGGCACACCAGCTTTTCTCTGTGACACTACGTTGTTAAAGATATATCTATGCTGAACAAATGCAAATTTTGTGAGGGTATTGGCATCACGGTATAAGCCAACTAAATTAGTTGAAAATCAGGTAAAATGGCTTTGAAGAGTCCAAACATCAAAGCTTCTTAGGCTCTCTCTCTCTTTCTTTCTTTCTTTCTTTCTTTCTTTCTGTTTTCCTGATGTTTGGTTTGTTTAGTTTTTTTGGTCTTTGGTTTGTCCCTGAGATAAACACCAATGATCCGGCATCCGGCTGATGTTCTTGTCCCTGAGCGGTACGGCTCATGTTCCCTCGGGGCTGCTGTCGGTGCGGAGGCCAAAAGGCTTTCAGCTCGACACAGAGAGGCCAGAGAGGAGAGACAGTGTTCCAGGAACTCCACAGGTGTCTCGTTAAGAGTGGGGAGAAGGGGAGAGAAATTAGTCTCTGGAGGGGCATCTGGACCTGTTCATCCCTCTTCATCCCTCTTCTTTGCAATAGCCTCTTCTTCAAAAACATGTCTACCCTTGCCTTTATACAGAGATATCAAGCTGTGTTTCTGTGAGATATACTTCATGGGTTGCATTTGTTTTACTCTGGTTGGTTGTGAACATATACCAGAGCTTTTTTTTAATAAGTTTTCCTCTACCTATAATACAATGAAAACCAACTTTGTACTGCAACTTGTGCAAATGTTAGGGGACAAAGTCTAATGAAATGTCAAAAATGCTGTTCTAGCCTTTTTAGTCAAAGAGACGGACGATATTGAAAGGCTCCAACCCTTCAAATTGACATCATTGTTTGGAGGAGGTACATTTGACAAGGGTTACAATAAGAGATTCCAGCCATTGAAGTTTACAATTCCTGCCTCAACCAAGAAGGTAATCATCAGATGAGTTATACTTTTCTAGAATACGACAATATTAAATTGGCCCTTTGACATATCCTTTTGGTTAATGCACCTTGAATTAATAATTAATTAGTTAATCATTCAATTACCTTGCATTATTATGCTGTATATTTGTATAATGTTTGATGTAGTAATAATATATACTAAGACCCATTAGATTCCAATCATACCCAAGCCCAATCATACCCTTTTTAACATGTTGTGTAGTTCAAATGGGTGTTTTTACATGAAATGTCACACTGACTTTTTAAACCATTGTGTGTGTGTGTGTGTGTGTGTGTGTGTGTGTGTGTGTGTGTGTGTGTGTGTGTGTGTGTGTGTGTGTGTGTGTGTGTGTGTGTGTGTGTGTGTGTGTGTGTGTGTGTGTGTGTGTGTGTGTGTGTGTGTGTGTAAGGTTGAGCTGTATGCCGTCATCACTGGCCATGGGAGCGATGAGTATGGCTGTGGAGAGTTCTGTGTGACCTCACATCATGTCCTGGTCAATGGCATCTTCAATAACACTCGCATTTTCGACTCTGCAGGTAAGAAAATGGATTTTTATGTGATGTGTGCCTGTGACAGAGGTGACCGAGTTTGGCATGTAGAATTCTGAGACACGTGAACTTTTTACCGGGGTACTTGTAAAAAATTAGCCAAGTTTAAATACTTACTCTAGTACCAATTCTAACTACACTATTTACAAAAATAATGAGTAAAGATTCTCTAATCAAAATGATCCCGACATTTAGCTGACAAGCTAAGAAAATCACTGTGGCCACTGCTTCCTTCTGGGTGTATCCACTCGGGACATAAGCCCCAGTGTTACTGTTGAGAAATGGCCTGACTCTCAGGCATAGACTAGAACAGTCTTCCAGCAATGGGACATGTGAGATGTATCAGACATGTAATACAGCGTAAGCACAAACATATGCACAAGCGTAAGCACAAACATATGCACAAGCGTAAGCACAAACATATGTTAGAGCTTTTCTGCCAGGGTTGAATTATGTTGCTGAGATCTGTATGGAAACATATTTGCTCAATTCAAATGATATTTCTGACGTGCATTACTTTGTTTACCCCTGATGCCCTGTGCAGGATCCGCCCTGGGTTGTGCCCTTCGCGTGGCAGAAGGAGCGGTGCCCAACGAGCATGGCACCTGGCTGTACGGGCGAGGAGGCTGGTGCGATGGACTGCAGGTCAATCCCTGGAGGGTTGATATCACCAAACAGGTAACAACCATTGAGGGGCTCTAGGGTGTTATTGGTTCTTCATGAAAAGATTGCGTGTCTTTTCAATTGAATTCAGTAAACAAGCAACAAGTGTGATTGAATGATTCATTTTTCAAACTTCCCAAAAAGTTTTTGCGAAGTTATTCACAATTTAAAGTATTATGTCTGACTGAGTCAGTCCCTCTGAAGAGTGAGTCATTTAGAGCACCACAGCCCATGTGCCTCCTTGAGGACTTAAATGAAGGGCCCTGATGGATGAGTGAGACGTTCTTCTGTGTTTGAGTAAGTGGATCCAATTGGTCCTTAAACTCCACACAACTGATTGTGGCATGAAAGTGAGAATCCAATAAAGCCTGTGTATTTCAACTCTATTCAGTTGGCCAATAAAGCCTGTGTATTTCAACTCTATTCAGTTGGCTACATGAAATGGAGAGGATCTTCATACTACCGACATTGCAACGCAAATTAGGTGCTTAGGTTTTACAAGAAACAATAAAAATGCCATAGTGCATTTTTTTTCTGCATAGTAGGTTCAGACCTTGCACTCCGCTAAACAAAATGCAGTCCTCTCCTTTGACTCTGCTTGTGTGTGATTACAGCTGGACTGGAGTGGAACCAACAGTATCCTCTACTTCGGGTTATACGACGGAATGGACCCCAATCCAGCAAGCAACCCTGGCTACATCGTAATGTCCTCGTATCTTGTGTTCTACAAGTGATTTCTATGGACCAACCGCTGTTGTGGGGAGTGACACACAATTATTAAAATTATTAAAATCTCTATTTTTCAAAAGCTTTTCTGGGATTCATTTATCGTCACAAAAGCATGCTCAATTACCCTCCTTTACTCATGGAAGTGGTTGTTTTAATATAGACATTGTTGTAAGAAGGTGAAATGGCCCTGAAAGTTTATGCTCCTATGCAGAGCCAAAGATGTTCTTCAAAGCCCTACTCTTGCCAAGAATAGGCCAAAATGAGCTAATTGGAGCCCTGAATTGAGGTCCTTTCAACCGTGAATTTCATTGTCAAACTTCAACGGGCAATTTCCACATTTTTGAAAAGTGCTTAAAGACTGATGCCATGACACTGGTCAAGTGATTCTTCAGAAAGGGGGAAAGTTTTCAGAGAATCTTTGTAGCTTCTTGGGCATAAGTATCTCATAGATTCTTTCCAGTGGGTTGCTTGTAGACAGTAATGTCTAAGATAATTGGCAGCAGCTATTAATTTGAAGATCTTGTGGTCCTTCAAATGTAATCTCCCACAAGTGTCCCACTGGAAGAGCTTTTACGAGACGATGTGTGATTATGTATGGCTTGTCTTTGGGCAGATCTAAAGGTTTGTATTATTGACCTCTTCCAGGAATGCATGTTACGATCCAAGCAGAAAATCACACCTAGACACTAAAGCCTGGGAATACATTACATATCGGTTTCAAAGAACACCCACTGACGTTAAAACAACAAGGGGAAAAAAACATCACGGCATTGTAGAATTTTTTTTTTTTATTCAACCCTTTTTTTTTTTTTTTTATTCAAACATTTATTTCATGTTGTACAGAGTTTACAACATCCTCATTAGATAAAGCTGTTAAACTGAAATACAGTACATTTGTTTCATGTCCATGTTAATAGTTTAGCACTGTGATACATACAGGCTATGCCATTCTGGAACACAGCAGAATGTTATGAGTTGTTGAATGTTGAAGATTATTGCGAGAGAGCATTGGGACAAGCAGTTGAGAACAGGCATATCTTGTATTATGCTCATCTTTGAGCATCCACATTCTGGTCCCACCCTGAGCTGTAGAAGGCCCACCGTATGTAAGTATGCATGTATGCACTGTATGTAAAAACAAGTCTGTCCAAGCAGATGAGCGAGAGTAAAGTTCTCGAAGGCCTGAGCAAAATCTCAATACTACACATTCTGCAGATTGTAAAGGCACGTGTGATATTGATATGCAGCATTTTGTGTCTGTGGCAAATGAATATAGCTTGCATAAGCCCGCCACATGAATAAGAAGGGTTGAATACAGACTGCATAAGCCTGCTACATGAATAAGAAGTGTTGTTCCACGTAGTTGGACCCGTTCACTGGATATATAAAAGGCTATGGAATACAATTCTTTCTTCATAGTGTAAGCTGGACTTTCTTGGAGTGATTTTGGAAATTAAAATTGTAGCACCATTTCCTATGGATACGGAAAAATACTGTATTTCCATATATAGATTGATCAGTGTCAAGTTTTTTATATTTTGAGGTACTTATAAAATTCCTATGTTCTGAGTACTTAAAGCAAGTTGGATATATGTAAATATCTTATGACATACAGTACATGCTTTCCAATACGTTTTTGTTCTGAGGCGATGCACTATGTAATAGTACTGCACAAGTATATTTCACTGTCTCCTGTGACAAAGGGCTACTCTCCCACACAGGCCTTCCTACAGCTCTTTTCAGACTCAAACTGGTTCCTGTTGCCTCCACATCCTCCATACCAGAACCGCGCACATGCATTGGCATTGCGGTCGTAGTACCATTTGACCACATAGTCCCGACATGAACCTGGTTCCAGAACATCTTTGCATTTTTCATCTGGGGGAAAAAAAGCATGAGGGAAATCACTTGCCAGCTGGATTTAAGTCTGGCAAAAAAAAATATTTTGAATTAAAATTACACTCCAGTTGAAAGATTGTTGGTTTCCCTCATACCCTTATTTACGAAAAATATAGGGACAAATATTCATAGTTCATGAATATGTTTGTATAAAGAAAATTATAGCCTACCTTGTATAAAGCTGCTCGGTACTATGATGGAAGTTTGTGGGCTTGGTACTGGAGGAGGCTGAGTCTGTGTGGGCATCCTGTGCCTAGGTCTATGGGAATGCCAGTCCACATCCTCAGGGGGATGGTAAGGGACGAGTGGGAACACTCCGTTATACCACCAGGACTTCCCACCGTCCACTCTGCTGGTAACGTCTATGGCGGGTCTTGATGGACCTACATGCTCCCCAGGAGATCCCGGCTGAAAGTCAGATTTACACAGCATCAGTAGTCTGCAAAAGTATCAGTCAGTAGTTAACAGTATCAGTAGTTTGCATAAGATCTTGAAAGTAGCAGCAGCAGCTCATTTCTAACATGTCATGTTCAGCCCAAATAATTAGATCTATTATTTATCCCAAGGGGTTGAAATGGATATAATGGAGAGGTTGTTCTAGCTAGGTTGTTCTGATTCATGAGTCTGTATATACGATACGGTCTCATGGAACATCTCTGATTCATCTTGTAATTTCAGAGGTGCCTCAATGACAGCTAGATGGGGGTATTGGCCAGCCCTTTCACTCCAGGCCCCGTGCCAAGGATGACTCAGACCATGCAACTACTGGGAATAAAGCTGCGATCCCACTCCATTGCTGAGGGCAGTGCTGCCTCTCCAAAGACCCGTAGCAGCCTAACACGTTTAACGATGATACCATCATGTGCGTCCTCCTGTGGTCTCCGGTAAACGTGGGAGTGTCCGTCCTCTCGGGCAGTTCCCGGGCGTCTGCCCATGGGGTGCGAGTGCCAGGGGTGAGATGGGAGCCTGGGAGGCGGCTGAACAGGGCTCCTTCATTAGTCTCGCAGATGTGCTTCAGCAGCTGTCGCTCCAGAACTGGATGAGTCACGAGAAACACACAGAACAACACGCTGAAGAACTGGACGTTCCCCACGTAAACAACACAACTTTCCAACAGCATTCTTCTGTGCTGGATCGGACGCAACACAAAATCCTTTTCAGGATAATATCCCACTACTCACACAATATCCCACTTGCACTCTATAAAAATAGGGTGTGTAGCTCAGTTTTTACTTCTGTTTTACTTTAAAATACATTAGTAAAGATATTCAGTTTGCCAGAGAACTACCTTTACTTGCCAAAACTTAATATGACTGTTCTGTTACTATGATGTTAATCAGATATATAAACTTTTTCGAGTGTATCAAAATGCATACCTGGTAGTGTGGCAAAGTCACTTATCACATGAACATGCTCGTCGTCTGGGTCGGAGGCCATGGTGTTGAGCTCCTGCTTGAAGTCTCCGAAGAACGGGTCACTCTGGTTGACCACCCCGATGACGAACATCTCGATGCCGGACGAGTGGGCCTCCCTGACGGCATCCTCCAGCTTCACCTGGTCACGGGTGTCCGTCTGTCCGTCCGTGATCACCACGGCGATCTTCCGCACGCCCGGTCTGGCGGCCCGGAACAGCTCATTGGCCTTGCGGAGGGCGCTGCCCGTGTACGTGCCCTCGCCCATGTAGATCATGCGGCGCACGGCGGATTTGACGTTGTCGCGCATCGCCTGCTGGGCGAGGTCCACCACCACCACGTTGATGTGGCTGTAGAGCACCACGCCGACGCGGGTCACGTCGGCACTCACGGACACGCGGTCGATCAGGCCGTTCACAAAGTCCTTGACCACATCGAAGTTTTCCGGGCCCACGCTCTCGGAGCTGTCGATCACGAAGACGAGTTCCAGCGGGTTCACTCTGCACTTCACCCCACAGCCTAGGACACGTGGAGGCCTCAGATGAAGAATTAGGTGCCATAATACATGGATAATACTTAGAGCCATAGTCATACAAAATCACTCTACATTTACTGGCAAGCACTTTTGCCAAAACCCCAAACTCTGGCATAGATGCATTCAAGAATCAGAGACTGCAGTAAAAAGCACAACTTTTAAGAACATAAAAAAAGAAGATCCAGTATTGAAGTTTGATGATGGATTCTCAAATGAATGGATCAGGTTTTGTGATGTACAGTATAGTTTTATGTCAGTGACGTTCAGTGTGTTAAAACATACCACATATTGATCGGACAATTTCAATGACCTCTTCTCTCTATTGGATATAAATTGGAATAGATTTGTGAAGCAATTATATCACCATGGTCAACAAATATTAACATATAACTCTACAAATGCCCATGGGCCATATTAGTGAGAGGTTTGGATTCACTCACTGTCAGACCAGGCTCTCCTTTTGGTCCTCCTCTACCCTAGAATTCAAGAAACATATTTTTTTTACATTTTTTTTAGTCATTTAGCAGACGCTTTTATCCAAAGCGACTTACAAGGATGTATACACATTTTACATTTTTTACACTGATGGCACACTGCACATCAGGAGCAATTAGGGGTTCAGTGTCTTGCTCAAGGACGCTTCGACAGGGAATCGAACTAGCAACCTTCTGATTACTAACCGACTTCTCTACCTCCTGTACCACTGTCGCCACATATCTTGGCTTCAGACACAGACGGATCCTCACACTGCAGTCAACAGATCAACGCTAACTCCATTATGCTCTCTTGCATGGATAAAGCAATATGAGAATTATCTGTGCATTTTGGCGTCCTCCTCTATGATGAAGACATGAAGCAGATGAAGATGAAGAGATGAAGCAAGAGATGTGATGCATACCACTGGTCCTTCCGCCCCGGGCTCTCCGTGTCCTCCTCCGTCCCCTTTCTTGCCCTTCTCCCCAGCGAAGCCTCTGTCCCCCTACAGGCTCATAATAAACATCACAGTGTTTGCACAATGGGATTGACATACATCCATTACCAGACCTGACCAACCTTGGTGTGGTGTGTGCAGGATGGGATTGACATACATCCATAACCAGACATGACTATTGAAAATTGAAAGCCTTTATTGTCATTGTATTTGCATACAATGGAATTTGGAGCGCTGCTCCTGTTGGTGCCACGAGGGACAACCTTGGTGTGGTGTGTGTGCAGGTTGGTCACCTGGGCTTTGTCTGACATGTCCTACCTTAACACCTGTGAGTCCTTCTCCTGGAGGACCTCTAGGGCCTGGCACCCCTTGGTAGCCTCCATCACCCTGGAGTGAAAAGGAAAACACACAAGGTCAACACCTATTTGTGCTTAGAAAGGTCAACACCTATTCGTGCTTAGAAAGGTCAACACCTATTCGTGCTTAGAAAGCAAAATGGTAGTGTGACACAATACTTCATATTGCCCAACTGTTACATTATGGCATTAGCAAGCAACTTCAAGGCCAAGAAGATAACATTAAACAAAGCATGAAGACTCTATTTCTGAACAGGAACTTGACCTTTGGTCCTTGGATGCCTTCCCCTGGTGGGCCCTGTGGACCTGGTGGGCCTACCGGACCCATGGGTCCCTAAGAGGAAAGGATCAGAGCACTTCACTCAATGTATTTTACACAATATCACACAATACTCACAATATACTTTACATTCCTAATTGAAGAACTTTCTCTTCTCTGGCTTAAGAGAAATAATGTTATAGGAGTAAAACAGAAGAAGAAATACTGCTAATATAGGATCTCCCTGGATTGTCCAAGGCTTTGCTAAAAAAGTCCTGTCAAATGACTAAATATAACTTCCAAGGCTTTAAACTATGTGAGATGTCAGGGATGAAATGCTAATAGCGTAGCTTCTCACCTTGGGCCCCATCTCTCCAATGCCTGTTGCCCCGGGAAACCCAGGCAGTCCTGTGGCGCCCCGGTCTCCCTGAGGGATAAAAAAAAAAATATATATATATTACTTCCTGTGCTTTATTTGTATGCCAATTAAAAAATGCATTTTGTTAATTTATTCTCACATTATCTTCTAAAAGCTATTGATTCAAATGACGTGTGCTGCACTGAGGTCTCAGTAGCCTATATTATTGTGAGCGGTACAGCTGACTTGCCTTTGGCCCTGGTAAACCTTGTCCCTCAGGACCAGGTTCTCCTATTGATCCTTGTTCTCCCGGAGCCCCCTAAGTAGGACAAAAGGTTGATTTACCATTTCAAGAGCTTGAATACATTTGTATTTTATTTAGTTAAAATAATTTCCAATAGCAGAAGGAATAGTATTAGTAATAGTAGAATTTGTAGTTGTAGTAGTAGTGGTGCTCATTTTCAAAATGGTTGCAATTACCTGTGGGCCAGGATAACCCTGCCCTTTGACCCCAGGATAACCAGGAGGGCCATGTCCTCCGCGGTCACCCTATAACAGGAACAACACGTTGGGAATCATGTCATCTCAACACAGGGAAAGCTCAGTGTTTTCATTTGGAAGGATGGATGGGGGGGGGGGGGGGGGGGGGGGGGGGGGGGGGGGGGGGGGGGGGGGGTGAATGAACAGATGAACAGATGGATGGACGGACTGATAGATGGATGGATGGATGGATGGATGAATGGATGGATGGACGGACAGATGGACGGACGAATGGATGGATTGATGAATAGATAAATGGATGGATGGATGGATGGATGGATGGATGAATGGATGGATGGATGGATGAATGGATGGATGGATGAATGGATGGAGGGACGGACGGACAGACAGACGGATGTGCTCTCTTGCTTACCTTTGGGCCTGCAATACCAATGCCTGGTTCCCCCACTGAGCCTTCAGGACCGGCTGGACCAGCGTCTCCCTGGAGTTGTGAAGACAAGTGAAGCGTGTTGTAACATGCTGTGCATCAGATGGACTGATACTGGTCATCGCTAGAGGCCTGGTTTGATAATTGCTGTGTCAAACTAAAATATAAATGGAGGACACCTGAGCTTTTCTATACAGTATGTCCTTCCTTCCAAAATCTGCCAGGCCGTGAAACAAACCTTGAACTGATACAAATCAACCAGGCACTAACGAAGCACCACCAGTGTGTACCTTTGCTCCTGGTATACCCCTCCCTGGTGGTCCAATGCTACCTGGTGGCCCAGGAGACCCAGGGCTTCCCTAGTCAGATATGAACAAACATCATTAGTAACGTGCCTTATCAGAACAACTGTCAAATAAATCTAATCACTTTTTAAATTGACTGTTGCTATTGTATGGACAATATGGATATTTTTCTCTGTGTCAGTGGAAATGACTGACAATCTCGCAATTTTCGGTTAATAACACAGTCAATGTGGTTCTCACCTTTGGTCCTGAAGGTCCATGGGTACCTCCTCCTCCAGGCAAGCCTCGGCCACCTCTGTCCCCGCGGTCACCCTGCAGGGACAGCAAGTTTGTACAGGACGAGCAGGGCAGACGTTTTATTTCAGTGCCTATGGGTTTTGTTTTTCTATGTACATATACGAGTATTTTCATTATTTTCCTCAGCTTGGAAAAAAAGACAAAAACAATAACTGATTGTAAATAGACTGACATGCAGTGTACCTTCACTCCAGGTGAGCCCTTTCCAGGTGGTCCATCCTGCCCTCGGGGCCCAGGTGAGCCTGTATCTCCCTGACATCGAACATGAGAAAACATAATTCATTCAAGACCCACACTATTCATAATACAGCAAAGTACCAGTGTGAAATGGACGATAAAACATAATGCTTAATAACTGTGTTCAATATGAATTGAGTATGGCCCTTCTCGACTGTCAGTGATATGGGTAAACAGATGATTCCACCCTTCCCAACATTCCCACATGACAACATTCCCAGAATTCCCACCTTTGGTCCTGAGGTTCCATCATCTCCAGGGATTCCAGAAGCTCCAGCCAGCCCTGGTAGACCAGCCTCCCCCTGGACAACAAACATTAAAGACTTCAGATCCAGATTTACAGATCTGCGTGCCAGCTGATTCATTAATGCATCCCATGAGAAAAGAACAGTGCTGCATATCATACGAGCTTTTCAAACTGATGCTGCAGCTCTGCCAACAGTCTCTCGAATGGGAAAACTGTGTTTCCCACAAAATAATGTGAATGTAAAACATATATATATTTATATGACATTAACACGTGAAATGTTCTGTTTTCTGTGAGAATATGACAGATGAAAGGGTACCTTTGGCCCTTGATTCCCAACGCTCCGCTCTCCAGGGAGTCCAGGCTCACCAGGGAAACCTTGGTTTCCCTGACAACAGACATGAAAAGAATTTGGGACATCACAGCCATACCACACACAAAAATGTGACTGATGTGATTGTCTGAGTAAAATATGAAATGAACGTCAAGTGTTTGTGAACAGCAAACACACACTAGACACCACACAAATGAGTACATATGTGACAGACTTCATCAAGAAGCAAAGCCACAGCTAAATCCCCTAAAACCAATCCACGAAGATTACAGGATCGTATGTTTGTTTACAGCAGTCTTACCTTTGGCCCCATCATCCCCAGGCCCGGCTGGCCTCTCGGACCCGGTGGACCTAATGGCCCCTGGCCCCCCTGATTGGGAAAGGACAACAGGATGATAACAATGGGAACTGGACGTCTTCATGGTCACATATACTGTGAACATACCTCATTTATTGTTCATAACACATCTACTAATCCTGACATATCTTTGCTCAAATGTGCCTGATACTCTTGACAAGTGTATTATGTCAAACCTTGTCTCCTTGGATTCCCACTCCAAGTTCTCCCACTGGTCCTTGCTCACCTGGTGGTCCGAGATCTCCCTACAGGGAACATAATCCACTACCTTCATAACAGACTGGAAATACACCGCAATTACACTAGACCTGTATGTTTGTGAGCTCATTGTGTCCTGCACAAGAAACTGGGAGTTTCCCATCAATGGTACACCAACAAAGGATTAGCATGAGACCTTCTAGACCATCTTGTAATATCAACACAGTCTACATAGCACAGTCTACATAGCACAGTCTACATAGCACAGTCTACATGGCACAGTCTACATAGCACAGTCTACATGGCACAGTCTACATAGCACAGTCTACCTAGCACAGTCTACATAGCACAGTCTACATAGCACAGTCTGCATAGCACAGTCTACATATCACAGTCTACATAACACAGTCTACATAGCACATTCCTGGAAGTTAAGCCTCAAATCTTACAGAAGGTGATGCACCTGTTCTACTGACTATTGGTCAGTATCTAAGTTAAGAAATGTGTCGCATAACATTCCTTTTCATTTAATTTCATTTCCATTGTTCATAACACATTCTATGGCATATTGCCCCCGCCCCATGCTTCCATTGAGAGTTCTATTCATATAGGACTGAGTATAACTGATGTCCCATGCTTCTATTGAGAGTTCTATTAATATAGGACTGAGTATAACTGATGTACTCTACCTTATCACCTCTGCTCCCAAGTCCAGGTGGACCACGCCCACCCTTGGGCCCTTCGTAACCTCTTTCACCCTGTGACATTGAGGAATGACGGGTGTGAGTGGCCGTGAGTGAGTGGTGTGATACCTGCACTTAAGTGAATATCATGTCATTGTCATTTTGGAGGTCTGCGTCCAACTCACCTTGGGTCCAGGTAGACCCTCACCTGGAACGCCTTGAATCCCCTGTGAGCCGGTTAACCCTGGAGGACCCTTCAAACAGACACACATATTCACGCCTTCTTCAGAAGGTGTGTCAAAACTGAAAGTAGTCACATTTTTTTTTTGTTTTATGTTATTTTCATGCAAAGAAACCTCTACTGCCAAAACGGTTGCAAAAGCACTCCATGAGAGGAATAACCCTTGGGGGTTATAGAGTGCTTTAGTACCCCATGAGAGGAAGAACCCTTGGGGGTTATAGAGTGCTTTAGTACCCCATGAGAGGGAGAACCCTTGGGGGTTATAGAGTGCTTTAGTACCCCATGAGAGGAAGAACCCTTGGGGGTTATAGAGTGCTTTAGTACCCCATGAGAGGAAGAACCTTTGGGGGTTATAGAGTGCTTTAGTACCCCATGAGAGGAAGAACCCTTGGGGGTTATAGAGTGCTTTAGTACCCCATGAGAGGAAGAACCCTTGGGAGCTGGAGATATTTTAAATATACAAATACATGAAACAGGTAACAATGCAGTACTGCTCTTTGCAAGAACACCCAAATTAATTCTGAATGTTAAGTAATTCAATATTTTTAATAAAATACATATAATAATTCACAGAGCACTGTTGCATTAGTTTTCGTTTTCAGAGAAGGTCTGGCGTTACCAGTGGTTCAATGGTTCAAACCTGTAAATCTATATTACAAATATTTTATTGTACTATTGTTGTGCAAGAGACCTTCTAGTGGGAATTGCACTCATGTAATATGTGAAAGGGCAAGTGTGTTGTTTTATCTTACTGATTGACCGGGCTGTCCGACCCCTACAAGACCTGCAGGTCCTGGTCTTCCATGGTTGCCTTTGTCTCCCTGAAAGACACCACGGAATAAAATGGAAGCCCTCACACAACATCACATAATCGAGACATTACGTGCGGCATGAGGCTCACATCCAAATGATGAATGATGAATGAATGATGACTACTGTAAATGATAAATGTCATATAATCATCGCAATGTGTAACTGTAATGACAGATTGAGTATATATGATACTGTAAATAACAATAGCTATCTCCCGACCTTATGACCTGGGAATCCTACGCCAATGTCTCCATGTGGCCCAGAAGCTCCAACAGGTCCCCGATCTCCCTGGAATTAGATAAAGAGACCACACATTGGACAGAATCATTATATATTATATATAAATTCTTCATTATATATTTTTATTAATGTGCTGTAATTTCTTTAAATACATTGATATTACTGTATGTAATATTCTGCTGTACATACAAAATGCAATAACAATTCAAATGTTACTCTAATAAAAGGGTTCCAAATTGGCATCGTGGGAATGAGTGGGTGGCCTTTTGAGAAATATAGTGATTTTTTTTTCTTCTAGTTCAATGTCGTGGTTTCACTGTGCCTGTCATTGTTCAAAAGTTATAACACTGTGATCAAAGCAGCCCTTGTTCAGCCATACAAACTGCCCCACAAAAATATGACATTCAAATTGAGATGGCTCCATTTTGAAAAGGTCAACACATAAGTATTCTGGAAGCCCAGGCAGTGGGACAGCAGGGATGCTATGGACATGTTATTCCCACTTTATGTGCGTGTGTGTGTGTGTGTGTGTGTGTGTGTGTGTGTGTGTGTGTGTGTGTGTGTCTGAGAGAGAGAGAGAGAGAGAGAGTGTGTGTGTGTGTTTGTGAGTGCGTGTGTGAGAGTGTGTGTGTGAGAGTGCGTGTGTGAGAGTGCGTGTGTGAGAGAGTGTGTGTGTGTGTGTGTGTGAGAGAGAGAGAGAGAGTGTGTGTGTGTATGTGTGTGAGTGCGTGTGTGAGAGTGCGTGTGTGAGAGTATGTGTGTGAGAGTGTGTGTGTGAGTGTGTGTGTGTGAGAGTGTGTGTGTGTGAGTGTGTGAGAGAGAGAGAGAGTGTGTGTGTGTGTGTGTGTGTGTGTGAGTGAGTGCGTGTGTGAGAGTGCGTGTGTGAGAGTATGTGTGTGAGAGTGTGTGTGTGAGTGCGTGTGTGTGTGTGTGTGTGTGTGTGTGTGTGTGTGTGTGTGTGTGTGTGTGTGTGTGTGTGTGGAGGGGCGGGGGGCACTTTGACAGTCTGCTGGCTGAAGTTCAGCACTCTTACTTTGGGCCCGGGAAGTCCCTCTGGACCGTGGTCCCCTGGAGGGCCTAAGTGACCCTGAAATACAAACGAAAAAAAACATCACATCTTACCTTGTAAGTAACATGTCCTCAAACACAGTTAGTAAAACAAAATAGATGTGAACCACTTAAGTGCTGTAAATCACTGAT
Source organism: Clupea harengus (assembly GCF_900700415.2). Classification (NCBI taxonomy): domain Eukaryota; kingdom Metazoa; phylum Chordata; class Actinopteri; order Clupeiformes; family Clupeidae; genus Clupea; species Clupea harengus. Next base: position 7,072,031 of record NC_045162.1, on the reverse strand, counting down.
GGATGATTAGGGTGAATAAACAAACCAAGCATAACACGACATAACATGACTGAAATTACCATAAAATAAAATAAATGATACAATAAAACAATAAAATGTGCCTCCAATGAACTGTGCACTTTACTGTGATCTACAGCCAACACACCCTTCTTCAGTATTTGCCTCTTTTGTCTGATATTGGCAGCTCATCAAGGTCTTTTTCCCTCACTAGTGAAGGCAAAGGCAAAGGAATCCTATTGTTATGGTCTTTCTATCATCTGAACAGATTGTATTCGGTCCTTATTCAACTCAAAGAACTTCTAAGAAACAGTACATCCATGGGGTTGCTACAGCAGTCATAGTCGTAGTCGTAGTCGTAGTGGTGGTGGTGTTAGTAGTAATAATAGCAGTGGATGCAGTAGTAGTAGTACTACCTAGTAACCCTAGGGGTGGTAGTAGGGGTAGGGTGCCTCTAAACTCTCGACAGCCAATCACAGCAAAACAGTCACTGTCACCATGCCAATGCTGGAGGGCAGAGTTGAGCTGGGAGACTCTGTGCCTGGGCTAATCCTTCTGCACAAAGTCCACTCCTGAAAAAGAATAATATCCTGCAAGGCTGGATTCACTGCTTTAGATACACATGTTAGCCTCCGGATTAGGCTTAATCCCTAATTCACATTCCATAAGTGCATGGGTGGGGAAAAAGACACAGCGCAATATACATTTTCGGTTTTGGGCGAGGTCCTCTTGTTTTGATTGTTGCAATCAACGTTGCAATCAAGATGATGTAATCAGTGTTTTTTTATACGTCTATCTTCCTCGCATACTTATGACATTTATATTAGCATTCTGTTCATGATATTAACAGCTGATACTGATGATATAAACGTGAATCAAAACAAAACATTCCAAATACATTTCCCTGATTAAAAATAATGTACTCCCTAATCTACAGATTATTATTTACTATCCCAATATTTATATAATCCTCCTAAATAATTATAAAAGTGATTAACCTCTTAAACATACATTTGACAACATATATACTCTACCTGCTCTCCTTTAAATCCTCGCGACCCAGACCGCCCCGCCAGTCCCTTTAAAAACAATGGCATGGTTCAATTAGTCTCCGCACAACTGGCCAAAGGCTACATATGGGTTGTGTACAGAGGTGCGTGGTGGAGAGGCCTTACCACGTCTCCTTTTACCCCAGGGGCTCCGCAGTCCCCTCGCTCACCCTGCAACACATTTACATTTAGTCATTTAGCAGATGCTTTTGTCCAAAGTGACGTACAAGGGAGAGAACAGTCAAGCTATGAGCAATAGAACTTGGTGTAACAATAAATACTACTTTACATAAGAAATATAAAAAACGAAATAGAAAAGAAAAAGAAGTGCAGGAATGTAACTGCTGTAATTGCAAGTTAAGCACTAGTCGAAGTGCCAGTTAGGACGGGAGGTGCTCTCGGAAGAGTTGGGTCTTCAAAAGCTTCCTAAAAGGTAGAGAGGGACGCCCCTGCTCTGGTAGTGCTAGGCAGTTCATTCCATCAACGTGGAACTACAAATGAGAATAGTCTGGACTGCCGTACTTGCACAGACGGCAGTGCCAAACGACGCTCACTAGAAGAGCGCAGCATCCTGGGTGTAACATTTGCCCTTACAAGAGCACAGTTCAGATGAAGTGATCTCATTAGTGTGAATGATCTGGCATGGCATCACTACTGGGTGTCCACTATGGACGGGATCAGTGGCTGCGCTATGTATGGTTACATAGGCTAAAATGGTCTAAATGGATTTGCTATTGTAGAGTAAACAATTATGATAAGCTTATTGAATGGTGGTTATTGTTGGATGTTGAAAGTCAAGATGGGTTAAACTGATGGATACCTGAGGAAAACCACATTGATGTTGTTATCTAAGAAACATTACCTTGTCACCTTTGAAACCGGATCTCCCCTGTTGATGATACGGAAACAAAATCAAAGCACAAATTAAGGATGAAATCTCAAAGACTTACTGTATACTAAAAATAGTCCATGAAAGCCTGAAAAAAATTGGCATTGGCATCCAGTGACTTTTTAATCACAGTTTACCTCAGTACCATCAGTACCAGGACGGCCATCCACACCAGGCTCTCCCTTGACATAGGAGATTTACAAGTATCAGACACTGATCAATTCACATGCAAACATATTAACTCCATCAATAACACAATATACAACGTAACCCTATCATCCATTCTTGCATTCACATGTAGATCAACCAACAAGTCAAGGAATCAATCAATCAATCAATCAATCATCTAAATAATAATAATCAACCAGCCAATCAATAAATCAATCTGTCCAACTATGTACTCTTACCATTGACCCTTTTGAACCAGCAGGTCCATCATATCCAGCGTCTCCCTTTTTACCCTAAATTTAGAAGGAAATTAACAACAAACTGATTTACAAAAACTTCATTCATTATCATTGTTTAATGATTAATCATTCTCAACTGGATTTACATCATGTCTTTTACAAAGGCACAGAGAAACGCAGAATATAAGTAAAGTGCATGTTTTGTTGAACTCTTGGGATGTGAACTCACTGGACTTCCTGGTAGGCCTCTGTCTCCCTTCTCACAGTCGCACGCTAGTGGCTGTGCCTTGGGACACTAACGTGTCAAGAGATAATAAAGTGAATTAAAAGTTAAAGTTACAGTTATGTTAAAGTTAGAACCTCAAACTTCCTGTAGGTATGTAAAAAGATTGTAGTTTGATGGTAGTTAAACACAGATGCAGTGACATTATATATAAACTGTGTAATACTTACACCCTCCTTCGCAATGGCGCTCTGGGAAAACAAAAATGGACAAGACGCTGGTAAGTATGCCTACACAGAATCTAAGAATACACAGAAATCCAGCAAGGACACAGAGAACGAACTCTTCCCTACTTCTCTTCTCTCAGGCAACCGGCTATCAGTAAAGACTCTCTGTTTCGAATGGAAATGGGAAAAATGTAATGCAGTTCAGTTTGTACTGCAACACAGCCCTCACTATTGTGTGTCAGTAGACAGGGCTTAACCTCCAGGGCACCCTCCACCACTTCTGTGAACATGTGGAAAATCCTCTGCGGCGGGATTTAATTCAAGCATTGACAAGTGACCTTCCCCTAAGGACACGGCTGAGATTTACACGAATTTTGTTCCATACAGCAGACAGACACATAGCCATGGGGATTTTTTCTTTATGTGTGTTACTATTGTGGAGTTATTTGCCATATGAATTTCCCAGTATAAATCTTTTATACTTTCCTGTTAGTGCCTCATCATCAACCCAGAGTAGTCCTAGACTATAGAACGGCACTTCTGATCTGCCTAAATAGCTAAAATGATGTGTGTAATTATATGATTTTGTTATTTGTGACTAAACATGAAAAGTTAAAGTTAGATTTTCACGAGAAACACTAGCTGTCCAAACATCAGGCCTTCAAAGGAGAGTCCGAACAAGCTAGGCAACCAAGCACTGTATTTTAGGATAGGGGCGTGGGCAAAGTCCTTTAATATCTCCAACAGATGAGAAGTGACTGGATGAAGGCAGGCCAAGTATCCCCACAAGGTACCACGCAGCCATGGCACTCATCTTTGTTTCGCTTGGTTTCAGTCTTTTGACCCTGCTGTGATACTACCACCACCCCAGCCAAGATTTTAGCCCTGGCTGTCAAAGAGTAACAGCCCCAAAGCCAGGAATCCCCAGCAGCACCCTGCTAGTGATGGGGGTAATGTCAAATTAGAGTGCAGATAGGGTCATACTTACAATCTCTTTGAGAAGCGTCTCCTCCAGGTTTGCATCTGTGAGGGAATGGACATACATCTGGGCCGGAGAGCTGGCCATGGAGCGTAGCTTGGCGCTGCTTTGACTCTGCCTGGCCTGGTCTGAAAGGCCAATGGCAAAGAGCTTGATGCCATTGCTCTTGGCTTCAGCAGTCGCTGCGATCACGTTCGGGTTCCTGGGGTGGTCCGAACCGTCCGTCATAAGCAGCGCCACTCTCATGCTCTCCGGCGTGGTTTCCTGGGTGAAGAGTTGCGTGGCGTTGGTGATGGCGTAGGTGGTGTAGGTGCCCTGGCCGATGTAGCTCATGCTGGCGACGCTACGCAGGAACTGCTCGAGGTTCTGCCAGTCGGAGAAGCGCTGGTCGATGAACACAGTGCTGCTGTACTGGATGACGGCCAGGCGGGCGTCCAGTTCCCAGCCGCCCAGCTGCAGCTGCGTGACCCTGCGGCTGAACGCGTCCACAAAGGCCTTCTGCCTGCCGAACAGGAGGAGCTTGGCGCTCTCGGAGCTGTCCAAGATAAACGCCAGCTCCAGGGGACACACTTGACCTGCCGGGAGATTTAATGTGGGAAAACGACCCCCATGGGAGGTGAGAAAATTCAAAGACTCCACTACTGTATGTTGTGGTCTAGCGGGAATGCGAGTGACCACACACTAATAAAGCGCCTTTGAGTACCTAGAAAAAGCGCTATATAAAATGAAAGTATTATTATTATTATTATTACTAACAATAGCAGTCTAGTGGACATCCCACTGTGGTCCAGTGGCTACACACAGCTAGTGAAGTGCCCTCCCAAGACTACACAAATATGTTCCAATAACTACAAAGACTCTCAACTGCCATAGGAAGGGGATGAATAACTAGGATCAAAGAAGTATCTACAAGTGTACATCTTAGATTTGCCATTGAAATGAAGGTGTGCAAATACAGGTATGATATTTTAAGAAGTGCAGCCTTACCCCTGTCTTTGCCCCTCGGTCCCGCCGGTCTTCTTTGGCCTCCCGTCTCAGGTGCAAGCCCCAGTAGGACGAGGCAGAGCAGCAGGACTTTACCCATGCTGCCTTATATCACACGGCCTAGCCTTGGACACAGCAATATGAATACTGATGGGTTTCCTTGCCACTGAGAGACCCACATAAGGGAGAACTATTGAAAACTGCTTTCAGAAAAATCATATGAAAACAGCATCAAGAAAATGATCTATGAATCTACTACAACTGAATATAAAAACAATACTAACAACAGTACACATATCAGTGATATTTGCTACTAAGAATATACAGCGGGTAAAATAAGTATTGAACACTTATTTTCTCAGTAAATATATTTCCAAAGATGCTATTGACCACCAGATGTAGGTAACAACCCAAGTAATCCATACAATGAAACCAAAACAAATAAGTTCAGAAATTAAGTTATGTGTAATAATGTGAAATGACACAGGGAAAATGTATTGAACACATGAAGAAAGGGAGGTGCAAAAAGGCATGGAAAGCCAAGACAAAGGCTGAAATCTACCAGTAATTAGAAAGCAATCCAGCCCCTTGTCAGTGAGAAATTAATATCAGCTGGTTCAGTCCCAACTGATGGCCTATAAAAAAGGTGTCTCATTACCAAGGTGTCACACAAGAAACATCTCATGATGGGAAAAAGCAAAGAGCTCTCTCAAGACCTTCACAATCTTAATGTTGCAAAACATACTGATGGCATTGGTAACGAACGCATTTCTAAACCTCTAAATGTTCATTACTTAATTTCTGAACATATTTCACGTCAATAGCATCTTTGGAAATATATATTTTATCGCTATGCACAAAAAAGTTGCGTAAACGCTGGTGAAATGTGCATTTCTACGCCATGTAGAGTTTATGCGAATCAGCAATGCGAAACAGATGTGATATAAAACACACATCACTTCATTTCAATTAAAGACCTACCTATGATTGTGGATATATATTTATTATTATCACCACTCACACATCTTATAAGGTGAACGTATACTAAAATAAAGCACCTGCACCCTGAGTTTGCCTAAAACCACCCATCCACTATTTATCTCTCTATTAATAGTTTTTGTAAGGTCACATTGATATCAATCTCGCTGTTTGCCAAGAGGACTATAGATAGTGCTCATGGTGACTAAAATTAGTGCAAATTAATGCAAATAAATTGTGGAATTGTCCACGAAAGCAAAATCTGCTTGAACTTTTGTGGACTTCTGAGCTGACACTGACACCTACGAATGTTTAAGCAGCCTTGGCTTTCATGGACAGAATGTGTTCGGTAACCTGTTCACTAAGAGAGTATTGGACCAAAGCCTTTTCTCGCACATCATACTTAAAGGAATAAAAGTAGCCAACTGCTGACAGTGACGTAATATATTCATGAGAGAACAATTTTTAAAAACTTGGTCAAGGAGTCACCCCTGTAGAAGGTTATTTATTTATTTTTTTCCATTAAAACCCACAACTTTCAAGCATTTCTAGACACTGGCCACTCACCTAGTCTTTTCTCTCATACAGGCTGCCATTTACTGTAACTAGGTTACAATGAGTTCCTTCCGAGGCCATTAGAAAAGCCAGAGAATAATCATTTCCATAATAATAATTTGATCAGGTTTACAATCTGAAATTATATAGGTATTCCTTCACACTACCAAGGGATTCTGTACTAATTCTGAAGGCCCTGGGAGGCAAAGCTTAGTTGAAACGCTCCATTAAGAACAATACCTAACCACACTAACCACTGCCTCGTGGTTTTCTCATGGAGAGGAAAGCCTATTTACTACTGAATAATGTATATGTATATAACACAAATAACAGTCCAGTAACTGTACAAGTGTTTCTATTTACAACCAGCAATACTCAGTGTGCCCACATGTGATTATAAGGCGTGGTAGCCTACGCAAGTGGCCTACACTGTTGTGAGCATTTATACTTGTGTGATGGTCTGTCTGTGTACAAAAATAAGCAACTTGCTAGCGAAGTAAATACCAGTCATAGTGATGTGACTGGTTTATCAGCACACCCCTAAACGTCTGGTACAGTTGTTGCGATCTGAGCCATATTGCTGGCCGCTGTTTACTTCGCTAGCAAGCTGCCTACTTTGTTAGCTTGCTAACGTAAGGTAATGTGCTAACATTAGATAGGTGGCTGGAGATGCCTCGCAAGTCACCTCGGATGTATTTTTTGGTTACAATAACGTGTTATCCGATCCGTTTATCCAATTTATTCTGCATTGAATCAATGCAGTAGGTATAGCCATAGCCTTCTACCCTATGCCATAGTAGTCCATCGGTTCCCAAACTGGGGTACACGTACCCCCAGGGGTACGCAAAGTGGTTCAGGGGGTACGCGGGGAGAACATTTTATTTGCGTTTTCAAAGTGAAAAAGCCCATTACATTTTCAAACTGAGCTATAAATAGACATGAAATCTTAAATAGTCCGAATAGGCAAGTCGCATTGCCAGAAATACTCATGTATACCCATATTCAGCTAAATAATTACACTGCCAAAAATAGCTACAGGTAGGTTAGTGACCTACCCTGACAGTTTGAAGTGTTATAGGCTGAATATATGCGCGGGGGGAGGGGGCGTGGCAGCGGCGGTTAGTGACCTACCCTGACAGTTTCAAGTGTTATACGCTGAATATGTGCGCGGGGGGAGGGGGCGTGGCAGCGGTTACAAACATGGAAAAAAAACGGGGGGGTACGTAGCTGGAGATTGAATGTCTGAAGAGGTACATGACTGTAAAAAGTTAGGGAACCACTGCGGCATAGTCTGACATGCACCTCCCCAAAAATGTGACTACACATTGTGGCAATGCAGACTGCAACAACTGTGATTGGTCTGCATGCCTGACGTTTGGGGGGTGTTGATAAACCAATCACTCTGCTGACTGCAGTTTACTTTGCTGGTGTACTCTCCACTTTGTGGGTAGTTTGCTTGCTAATGTAAGATAATTGCTGGCAAATGTCTTGCAAATCACCTAAAACTTATTTTGGGGTTTCAGATTTTACAGTGTCTATTTCTAAGTAACGTTATGTAAGCAAATGTAAGCAAAAAAAAGGCAAACAAATGACATTATAAACACAGCCGTCTATGCAGTTTAGTTTGCTATCTATTTATTTTTGCATTTACTCACAGCAGCATAGTTCACTTGAGTAGGCTTGTGTGTGGGCTCTACATAAAGCCTACATACAACCATAAATCAGCCTTTAAAGCGCAGAGTAATATGCTGTACTTCAGAAGAATACATCAGCCTTTACTCTCCAAGAGCGTGTTTCTGATCAATGGAGAAAACTGTTGTGAAATGGCTCATAACAATCTCTGACTTTTAAAATGTCACGCAGGGTTATTTGACGTAGCCTTACTGTAACTTGCTGCATCTTAAAATCAGCATAATGAAGTTTGAATACAAAACCATCGTTTTAAAAGATGAGTCAGTCCTGAGCTTGAAAACACATCAAATGACTAAAACATTAGTATAGACTGCCACACTTTCATGTGAATAGTGAAGCGGAGTCATTTCAGACATTAAAAGTTGAATGAACATATTCATAGTTTTTTTTACCTTTCAATAATCGAATTCCCAAATCTGTCAGCCTAGGTGAAAGTAATTTATGTCTTCAGCGGACTAAAATACAGAAATAGGCTGAATATGAGTATATAGAATATGAGTATATGTATATGAGTATATAAATTATGAGTTGAAAGTAAGTTAAAGATGTAAATTGCTTACCTTTGCTCTCATTAAAACAAAGTTGTAACTCATGTAGAAGTCTGTGCGTACTGTTGCTGCTCCGTAACAGGTTTTTGTCCGCTGATTCTCCACGAAGAGGAATTATCGTCCCAAGGGGATGGCGCGCTTTCGGACGGTCGGCAGACTACCACCCTAACTCCACGAACTATAATTAGATCGATCTCTCTCGACAGCCATGATATTACTCATTATAAAGGTGAAAAAAATGACTACATACCTTTTTAGCTTGCACATTTTAACTTCCAAAATATTTTAGTTTGCATGCTAATAATACCATTGGCTACAATAGGATGCGCTCTTGCAGCAATAGCCGATAGTGTGAAAACAGATGTAGTTTCGAGTTTGGCCCCTTAAATTAAATGAACAGATTTGATCTGCACGTGACTCACCTAGAAAAAGAACCTTGAAGTGTTGTGGCTGTTACTGCTTGGAGATTATTTGGATATCATGCATGGGACAGGCAGACTAGCCTACTTTCCATTCCATCTTAAAGGACGCCTACGAATTTGAAAACCATTCATGGTCCCCATTGAGTACTTTGGTGGAATTGCTCAACATTGTTTCCTGTGGAATCATAAATCCACCCACCTGGAGTAACCCAAGTAAGTAATGAACCAAAACATGCGGCTTGATTGAAGCTGCCTAAAATAAGCACATTTCAAAATGCTCTGTACTCAGCAAAAACATATTTTCTCCGAGCAGGCTGTGGTAGGCCCTACGCACAGCTGAGTTTTGGCGGAGTTTTGGCACCTGTGATGTACCGATGAATCACAGTTGTACGACGTTCCAACACATTTGTAATCTGTAGGCCTATCGGAAACCTGTTGTTTCTTTCGACAGCAGCAGAGGGCGATGTAGACTATGGTATGGAACATTCCATAGAAAAGCGTAATTCTGAAATATTTAATGAACGTGCGTTTCTATAGACTGATGCATGGACTACTTGAATAGACTAGGCTACTTGTGTAGACCATAGACTACAAATGTTAGTCTACCATATGTGACTGAGAGACCGTTATTATCATTATTATTATTATTAGTAGTAGTAGTAGTAGCCTAGTAGTAGTAGTAGTAGTAGTATCTATTATTATTATTATTTATTAAATTATTAAATATGTAGCGAATAATTTTCTATCGCCACACTGTAACTTTGTTTAAGCGTCTCTGATAAAAAAAACGGTGCTCCTGAGACCAATGATCATGAATTTCAATATGTCCCCATTAAATCTGTTAGCAGCAGCATTTTCCGGATTGAACATTTCTGAACTCTATGACCTCTAATATGAACAGAACTGCGAGTGCCCACAACAACCACGAGGGGGCAGCAGCGCTCAGATAAGCAGAAAGGATTTTGTCTTCGAAAGGAGGTGGACTTTACGTGGGAAAGGAGAGTAAAGGTAAACAGGATGAAGGTCATACGTTGAATGTGTGTGATGAACTTGACATTGTCACTGTACACGACACGACACGGCACATGACAAGTTTCTTCTGTCACCCTCCTTAACTATATATCTGTCATTTGTGTACTAAACTATATAACTAAAATTCTATTCCAGTGTTAATCTCTTCATGCACCCATTTTCTTGGAACTAGTTGAATAACAGAACGTTTTATCATATATGTTGTTCATAAAATTACAGTGTGAACAATATGTAACAAGGTATTCCACTTGTTCATGTCTGCATTTTTCTAAGGTAATACATTATATTAATATTATAGCAGCTGCATACATATTTAACATGTGTTCACCTGTAGTGTTAGCATATTATAACCAAATTGAAAGGGGCAGATAGCATTTGACAGCACTCACCTTCATCTGCAACACTTGACATATTTTGGTCTCTACACCAATAAGCAGCGAAATATAACCTCATAGTCCTTCACCTCTGATATACAGTACATCTGTGCCCAGTAATTACATTGCCTTTGCACATCCCCTTCGCATCTTGTTTTGGTGGAAAGGATCAGGTATAATATTAGGTGTGATTCCAGCCATTGATCAACAGCCTTGTCTTCCATGACTATCCATGTGGGGCTGTTTTTGAATGGCCTGCCTCTACCCTACATCATGAGAATCGCTTGTGGTTTTTGAACAGCAGTTCTATTTTCAGTTTATTTGCACTGACGTCAGTCAGTTAAACTCGTAACACAAGGCAAGGCTGTGATGGACCTATTTTTTGCTGCCAGAACTACCCTGAGTAGTCTTATTGCTCTATCTGTGAACTGTTATAAGCACTTGTGAACTGCTATAAGCACATGAAAACTACATCTGCACTTGATTTGATGGTTTATTGGAACCAACCGCCACATTAAAGATGCAATGCACCACAGTGATCATAGTTTGTGCTAATTAACATCACTGGACGCCATCACACACACACACGCGCGCACACACACACACACACACACACACACACACACACACACACACACACACACACACACACACACACACACACACACACACAGAATGTTTTCCTTGCATTTGCAATAAGAGAATGTTGAGGCTGTTTTTGGTCCTGGCATACTATAATGGCATACTATAATGTTATCCAGGCAAAACGCCGGTGGCCAAGCTTTTGTATGGGCAGAGCTGGGATTTGAGTCTGAATGCAAACCAGCACGACACCTGAAAAGGAAAAGTGTGCTCTCACTCTCGCTTTCTCTCTATTTCTCTCTATCTTTCTCTCTCTCTCTCTCTCTCTCTCTCTCTCTCTCACTCTCTTTTTCTCTCTGTCTCTCTACCTTTCTGCTGACTTCTTTCACAGATGTCTTATTTAGCATGGCAGGGGGGGGCTTATAGTACTGCATGGTGCATCTCAGGAGAGAGCTCCATCTCATTACCCTTATCAGGTAGAAAGAGGTGTGTGTGTGTGTGTGTGTGTGTGTGTGCATGTTTGTGTGTGTGCGTGTGTGTGTGTGTGTGTGTGTGTGTTCATGTGTGTGCGTGCGAGCGTGTGTGTGTGTGTGTGATTCTCACATTTTTAGGGTAAAGATGTGTGTGAGGTACGTGTGTGTGTGTGTGTGTGTGTGTGTGTGTGTGTGTGTGTGTGTGTGTTAACTCACGGTGTTGTGTCAGATTCGAGACTGGGGTTTGATGCCTATGTGGTTTGCTGTACAGTCTCCTTGCTGGTTCCATAGTCCCATCATTCTAAATGCTGTAATTTTTAACTCACAAACAACTGATAATTAGATTATTTTGAATCCCAAGCTTATTATTTCATTACTGTCATGGAATATTCCCCAGTGGCTCATCAATCTAGCCCTGCGTTTGTCCACACATCTTTCAAGTGCTTCTTTTCAATTTGGTCTTTTCATTGGGAAACTCTGACTGTATTCCACCGTGCCAACTCCAGCACCAGGGCCATATTGTTGGGCTTGGCTGCCACTCGCTCTCCTGTGTCAGTTTTATTGGAAAGCTTTTTTCTCTGTGTGGTGTGGTGTGTGTGTGTGTGTGTGTGTGCGCACGTTTTATGTGCAAGTGTGATAATGCCCTGATTGTATTAGGCCTCCACTAACTGGGAGGGGCTCATGACGGAGACAGATGGTGTACTACTTGCCCCCCCCACACACACATCCACACACCCACACACACACACACACACACACACACACACACACACACACACACACACACACACACACACACACACACACTCCACCACCACCCCCACAAACCTGGCACGTTCCCTCAGATCCCCCACAGCTTGGCAACGCCCTGTCCCTATCACACCTCCGCCATGGCCGCGCTCCCCGTCTTTATCAGGCTGCAGGGAGCCCCAACTTTATCAGAGAGCCGGCGGAGCAGCCCCTGTGACAGGGTGGGCGATGCAGCCAGGCAACCAGCGTCGCCACGGTGACGTCCTGCATCCGCTGCCTCCGTGACTCATTGGTTCTTATTGAGTTTGAGTAAATTATACATTATGCCTTTGGTTTAAGGACTTTTGAGGTTCAGGGGGTGAGATTGAAAAAAATTGCAAAATCGTATTGCTAGGTTGGGCAATCAGGGAATGAATTCGCCTTAATTGGCTATGATTGATGACTTCTCATGTAATTGTCATTTGTGTCAGAAGTTTATTCTTAATTTTTTTAAATATTATTACCATGCCAGGCTAAGTAACTGGAGCTTGATATTTTTATGTGTGTATGTGTTTGTCTGTGTGTGTGAGTGTGTGTGTGTTTGTGTCTGTGTGTCTGTGTGTCTGTGTGTAGGTGAGCACAATCCTGTTCGTTAGCGTGAGTGTGTAAGTGTGTTTGTGCGTGTCTCTGTGTATGTCTCTGTGCACGTAAGTGCATGCCTGCATGTATCTGTTTGGATTATCGCTCGTACCCCTTCCCACACACGTACGCATGTTCTCCATGTCTGCACTCACTGTCTCTTCGGCAGAAAGATCCACAGCCATAAATTACTCACACAAAAAAAGCCAAGTGGCTGGACGGTGCACAAGGTGAAGGGAGAAGAAAGGACAAACCCAGCCTGTGGAACGTGTGTGTGTGTGTGTGTGTGTGTGTGTGTGTGTGTGTGTGTGTGTGTGTGTGTGTGCGCGCGTTGCCAGGAGCCTCTACATGATGAGCTCACCGTCCCTGGGTGGAGCCGTCCCCCCCTATCAATCGCCAACATATCTGGACTGCTGTAGTAATGATGTCATCACCAGCCACTCGCACTCTACGCTGCTCACAATCGGTTGCAGCTGATTGGCTGAGACACGCGTAGGGGAAGCTGAAGGGGGTTGGTTGTTGATGTAGAGGTTGCAGGCGCCTCAGGAAATGCCTGGGCTATCTTAATCAATTACAGTGAAGGAGATGGTTCAAACGAGTGTTTATGGCTTGTGGTTGAGATCCAGAGAGTTTTTTTTTTGCGCATTGCTGCTGCTGCTGCTGCTGCTGTAGGTCTTCTGGTGATGAGAGCCGCATTCAGAAGCCTGTGCCTTTTATCTGGGTGCTACTGTGGGCTCAGACTCAGACGCAGACACAGAGCTGCTGTGTGAGCTGGAGGCTGCCAGCACTGCGTGGAACAGCAGCACAGCTAGCAAGGATTCCCCCCTGGGAATGACAACAGACAATGCTGCTGGCTTGTGGTGTGCGTGTGCATGTGTGTGTGTGTGTGTGTGTGTGTGTGTGAGAGTGTTTGTGTGTGTGTGGTGCGTGTGTATATGTATGTGTTTCTGTCTGATAGTGTTGTTTTTTCCCCGCATGTTTATATTTGCATGTTTATGCACTCAGTTTTAACAGCCGCAGTCTATCTAGCTATTAAGAGCAACATTTCTGTCTTGATGCCCTTGTGAATGGTGCATTTAGAAGAGCACATCAGGAAAAAAGAAAGTATTTTCCAATCAGTAGATTACCTCATATGAGATAAAAAAAAAAATGTAGACCATTTTTATGATTGCAGGTTTGGCGCAGTGAATCTACTTTAATGTGGCTTCTATATAGAGATGGATGTGGGGATTTGGGATGACAAAAGGTTCTTCTTAGTGATGGGGAGCAGTGCCAAGTAATTATCCAATAGAAGGGCTTGGGTCTTCTGGGAGAATGGATGTGATTGGCTCCCTGGTTTTGTCTAGAAATGGTAGGATGTAAACCACTATGTAAGGCTTCAGTCTCACATCAATACACACTCCGCTGCCTTCCACTACCAAACTATTGCAGCGATACTCTGTAAATATATGGAATATGTACGTATGTAAATGTAAATATATAGAAAATGTACGTATGTAAATATATATAATATGTACATACGTAAATGTAAATATATAGAATATATACATATGTAAATGTAAATATATATAATACGTACATATGTAAATGTAAATACATGTAATATATGTATTTAGGAGCGCTTATTTATGAGTGTGAATTTTAGAGGTGTAGTTCACCAAAACATCAGAGTGGTCTCACACCACCGTCCTCTCCAAACATCTCCCACTGCCGGAGGAAAGCCGTGCGATTGGGAATACTAAATATATCCCCTACGAGTGTTTTGTGTGAATGTTTTGATATGTGTGTTAAGAGATGTGTGAGGAGACGTGTTAGTGCAGGTTTAGTACACCAATGCAGCCACATGGTTTCATGGTACCATCTCCTCTAAATGGATGAGGAACACAATACATGCAGAAACGGTAGTCACATCCTATTAGTGTGTACTGAAGTATCCATGTGTATCAGTGTGTACATAAGTATGCAAGTATATTAATGTGCACCAAAGTATTTAAGTATGCATGCATCTGATAGTGTTTGATGAGGGGTAGCTCCTGGTTTAGCACACTGACACTGCCTTGTTCATACCCCATCGACTGATCCACACTGTAAGATGCAGTGCACTTAGGACCTATGAAGTATTTACCGTCAGATTATAGATGCTGTATGCTTTAGATAACACGAGGAAGAGAGTTTACAGTGGTTTTGCACACAGAGGCCGTGGGGTGTTCCTGTAGCAGTGCAGTCCTCACAGGCAGGACGGAGGAAGGGAAGGGAAGGGAAGGGAAGGGAAGGGAAAGCTCCGGTGACGGCAGGGCTGTACCTGCTGCTGCAGTTACACACTCCGCCAAGTCTCTGACATGCCGGCTCCTCTGGGAGCCTCAGCTCAGCGGAGCAGGAGAATAACGAAGCCACCCCTGCCTCTGAGCCCTCTCCCAGTAACACCACAACACCCCCGCCGGCCTCACCCCCGCCCCCCTCACCCCTCGCCCGCCCCTCTCCTGAAATGGGTTCTCTCCACATCCTATGCAAACGGCCATACATCCGAATAAGCAGATTTCAGTGTCCACGGGCACCAGATTATACTTTCGGTAATATATTAGGCTGGACTGAAACAGCCTGTGTACAGTATTAACATGAGGAAGCTGTGAAACCTGGTGTCAATAGACCAACAGAAATATCAACTAAACTATGAACTTCTGCTCCCATGTCCAAAACATGAGCACACCCCTGAGTCAGTTTGTGCAGGGGTTCCTCAGTGTCTTACATAACGCAAGGCCAGTTAATGCAGAAGTTAATGGGTTGGTAATGAATTAATAATAGATCAGTGATTAGTAATTGTCAACCGTTGCATTAGTTAGTGCTATTTCACAGATCCTTGCAGTGAAACGTGATGTATTTTTCATCAGGCTCTTTTAAGAAACTCTGTCCCCTTTCAGGACCTGCGGCAAAAATGGTCAGTGAGATGCGGGGTGTGAGACAAAGCTAGCTCTCTCCTGGCTTCTTCCCAGCCCTTCACTCCCCTCTTCCTTTCTTCCTCGCTCGGACTGGGCCGCCTGCCCTATCGCTCACCAGGGAAGTGCTGCTGGGTAATTAAGGCACTGTTATAGCCCATTGGCTGAGGGGAGTTTTAATTACGGGGAGAAGCGTCATGTGAGGGCGGGGGCGGGGGGATTTCTAACTGGGAAGTTGGAGAAAAGCTCGTCAGAATGAGGGTCGAAGGAGCTGTTTGAGACAGGGAGGGAAAAAAAGGAGAGGAAAGAGAGAGATACTGAGAGAGAGAGAGAGAGAGAGAGAGAGAGAGAGAAAGAGACTGAGAGGGTGTGGCAATGAGGCTTGCATGACCTGAGACTTATTTATTTATTTATTTGTTTGTTTATTAACTTTCTAAAATAGATATGGACTTCTTGTCAGTTTGGTGCCACTCTGACTTAGTGGCATCATAAATTGTAAATAAATACATTTTCCAATACCCAGGCTCTGTGGGCGGCCTCCTTCACCCCTCGTAACTAGGCTGTACGATGCAGGAAAAAAGAGAACTCCCAACACTTCCTGACTTACAAATCTATAACGTCCTGAGAAAGATGGATGGTTCCGGATACTCAGGACTGATTCCGGAGGAGGGGGGGGGGGGGGTCTGTTCGTGTCTCGTGTTTACACAAGAGTTCTTGGCGGCTTCCCAGATAGCAACAAGCCTGTCTCTGTGTGACAGCAGTGTCCCTGTCATGCTAGAGAGTATGGAGTCTCCATCTCACAGCACTCAGACCTAGTATACACTTATAAGGTAGACAGTGCTTACACAGAATTCTTACTGGGGATAAAAATGTCTCTGTAGCATCCAAAGTAACATATTGTCAACTTTCTCAAACAAAGTTGCTCCTGGATATCTGACTGTGCCATGTTACCTGGGGTTTGTTAGATCCTCATTATAATTGAAGTAGATGGTTCAATGATGTATGTGTATTTGTATTTCTTTCTTTATTTGACAGGGACAACACAAAACATTATTACCGCAAGTGAAAGAGATGCATCGTATAGTCTTCTAGCTATAGCTAATATGCAGCATTTGTCCTTACATGGATAGGCTTTTAAATAGATCACATGTAAGCAGAAGCATGCTAAACAGTAAATAAAAACAAATCAAACGAATATTGTCTTTGTTAATGTTTGCTGTTCTCTGGGCCAGCTGCTTGAGAGTCAGACAGGCCTTGGCTAATCAATGGAGCTAACTAAGAGAGCTCTCTCTCGTCGCACTCAGGGCTTGTTCCAGACACAGGGCTTTTGGCTCTAACCGGAGCAGACGAGCACTTCAGATCTGCCTGGCAACAGTTCTGTTGTTTACAAAATAAGCCACAGTTCTGCACGGAGCCTTTCTTTTTAAGAACACAAATGGTTGGATTCCCATGATTCCCATATCTAGCATGAGGTAAACAAGAAATAGTTTTTTTTTTTGGAGGGATTTAAAATAACCGAGAGGGGTAGGGAGAGAGAGAGAGAGAGAGAGAGAGGGGGGGGGGGGAGGTTGGAAAGGGAGAGACAGAGAGGAAGTGAGGGACTGTGATAGTTGAAGGGGAAAAGAATCAGTCCTCTCATTATTGCCCACATCTGTGAAAAAGTAACACAAGCGTGTCAAACGGTGATAGTTCTCGCTCCACTCCGCTCCCAGCTTGCGTTGCAGGACCCCGCGGGTGTCGGAGTGGAAGCCCGTCTGATAAATCACAAACGAGCCGTCAGGCTCTACTAACTTTCATCTCCACTCTGCTCCTTGCTGTATACTCCGGGCTGCCCAGACAGATGTGCTGTCTGGCTCTTCCCGATGGCGAGCTGCCTCTCACACAATCCCTTGGAGTCGGTGGAAGTGTCCGTGTCCGTGTGGGTGTGCCTGAGCCTGAACCCCTACGCACCTGCGTCTCGTCCTCTCCCTGTAAACAGGGCCGTAAATAATCGGCAGTGGCACCTCTACCTGCTATTGTCCGAGTATCTGGATGTGTCTGGACATTTGTCTATTGAAAGCAATAGGACACCTATCGACTACTGAAAGCTCCCAAGGTGAAATGTGTATTTTATGTAGCACAGCTTTTCCACAAGGTGGTAAGTCGGTGTGTCTGGTCCATACCTGTGTCTTCCACTGTGTGAATGTGTGTGTGCCTGAACCTCTGGCTTTGTCCTTCCGTGAGTGTCTCTAATTACACCTACGTCTGTGCCTCTGTCTTCGTTTGTGTGTCTGTGTTGTTGATGGCCATGTTTGTTGTTGTCGGCCATGTTTGTTTCTATGTGGGATTCATCAGGCCCTGAGTCACTGAGGGAGGCATTTTATGTCAAGCAGCTTCTCTTCTCACACTTCGTCTGACTCTGTTTTCCTTTAGATGGCCTAAGCCCAGCAACTGCAGGGAGTCCTGTATCATACATCACTGCGAGTGGAGTTGCTATTGCACGTAGCATTGGAGCCAGGCTGTAGTGGAGAGCTGTGGAGACATAAATAACCCTGCGCATACCTCAGCATAAGGCCCATAGTCTGCCTGATAGTTCAGCTTAAACCAACAGGAAAAAAAGACTATTCCCGCTAACTAAGAATTATTCATTACACCACTTCTTGCCCTTGTTACAGACATTATTTTGGCTAAGATGTGACCAAGTACTTTCCCAGAATCCCTTGGGATTTTGACAAGTAAAGTTATGCTGTTATATACATTTATAATGTTTGCCAGCGTGTACATTTTCCATATTGAGTGTGCAGCGTATATATATATTCTGTATGCCTGTTACTGAGACATGCAGTGTTCAAGGTCAAGGATAGAGGAGAGGAAAGGTCAAGGACTAACAAGCCAGATCCTGTCCAGCGTACGTCATGCAGTCACAAAGGAGGGTTTTCAAGGCCTTTCAAGTTTGTCGTGCACGGTCACGGTTTACGCCAAAATAGCGCAGCCGATTGTAGGGCCGCCCCTGAAGTTCAGAGGGTGCAGAGTAAACAACATTAGATAAGAGCTGTTTGCATGCCTCTCCACGCTACACGCTCCACTACTCTTCCAGGCGAGCCTCAGGGAAGGCCAGCCACCGCCGCCACCACCACCGCCTCCGAGTTCACAACCAGGCCAGGAGTGGGCAGCATGTGTTCAGTGTGTGTGAGTTGTGTGTGTGTGTGTGTGTGTGTGTGTGTTTGTGTGTGTGTGTGTTTGTGTGTGTGTGTGTGTGTGTGTGTGTGTGTGTGTGTGTGTGAATCGTGTGTGTGTGTGTGTATGATAAAGGAGGTGTTACATCTTTCTTTCATTATTTTTTTCTCCCTCTCTCTCTCTCTCTCTCTCTCGCTCTATCTCTGTCTTTCTCTCTCTCTCACTTTCTGTCTTTCTTTTTCTCTTGTCCTGTAGCTTCAAGTTCTTGACAAGGGAGTCCGTTTTCTGATTAAGTGGAGAGCTATACCTTGACCTTATGTGACAGATTTGTTGAATGCCACATTCAACGAGTGCATTGTGTCATTTTGTCCTTCACTCAGTTGTACTCCACTGCAACCACCTTACGCCTCCCCCTCCTCTCTTGACACACATACATGCCCACCCACACACACACACACACACACACACAAACATACACAAACCTCCTCAGCTCCTCTCTTTGTGTGCACGGTCTCCTCTTGTCGATTCCACCCAAACCCCACATTTTCCAGCTCCTTGAAGCTGCATTCTTAAGGCGAAGTGCGTAAGCACAGGCCTGCTATTTTGGGCTGAATGGAGGAAGTCTTGGCTCTGGCAGACATGGGAAAAATGTTCTTGCTGTGCAGACATGTGGAACCGGGCGCCTCAGCTGCTGTCTATCAAAGGGGGGATTTTCACATCTGTGCTGGATGCACGCATGCATGCAGACACACACACACAAACACACACAAACACACACACACACACACACACACACACACACACAGACGCACATATACATACACAAACATGCACAAGCACACGCACACAAACGCACATACACATACACATACACATACACAAACATATGCCTTCCATACACACACGCACACATCCTTGCATAAGGTTTAATGACATGGCTCAGATTATTTTCTCTACGGGTTTGTGTACACACAAAGGCAGTGTGGACATACAGATTTTAAGATATGCAGTGTGTCAGATCAGATCAGATCAGTTTAGGGTAATGCCTTGTGTGTCTTCACAAGCACTGATGTCAACTTTATTTTGAACGCAAATCGCGTGGGCGCAGAAGAGAGCAAACACATTGTCCCCGGTCCCCATTTGACTGGCACAGTAAAGTTAGAGTACACAGAGTTTTCCACATGAATAAAAGAGTCTTCGATTACAGTGATTTGCGTCAGCCGGAGAGAGGAGCGTAGATGTGCAGATGTGAGAGTGCGAGCGTCTGGACAAATTTCGTTACGATGGTGGGACTATTCCGTTAAATGCCTGATGTCTGCTGCGCAAGGTCAACAAGAGTGCAGCACTCAGTCACAAACAAGCGTCAGACCAGGCCATTTCATTTAGTCTGTGCCCTGCCTAAGAGTGCCTTCACTGGGATTGACATACAAGAATTAGCCATCTATTTATAGCAAAAATTCTATAATCTATATGTCAACTACTTTTGATGGAATATGCAACTTGCTTTATTCCTCATCAATTTTTAGAAGTCAAATAGCGTTGCGTGCTGCGAAGGGTAAAGCTTTTAGCCTAACATAATCAGCCAGCACAAGGTCTTCCAGGGGGCAACATCAATATGGATGGTGCAACGAGAGCTCTAATCCAGGGAGATGTTCTTTAACATCTACAGATTTAATGAAAACCAGTGTAGCCCAAGAATGCATGTTCCACCCAGAGGTCATAGTAGAGCTGACGGTGACCTTTACATATGACTCTGGCCCACCTCTGGCCCACCTTACTGACTCAGGCCAACAGGGAATAGTTCTCCAGGCCTGGTGACAGGTTCGGTACTCACTGTAAATTACAGTCTCTTGCTTTCAATAAACCTTCCATGGCTGTCCATGAAAACACGGTGCTACAGGAGATTATTTGGCTTCTGTGTGTGCTTGGACCTGATGAAGCCCTGTGCTGGACCTGGTGAAGCCCTGTGCTGGATGGACCTGGTGAAGCACTGTGCTGGACCTGGTGAAGCCCTGTGCTGGATGGACCTGGTGAAGACCTGTGCTGGACCTGGTGAAGCCCTGTGCTGGATGGACCTGGTGAAGCCCTCTGCTGGATGGACCTGGTGAAGACCTGTGCTGGACCTGGTGAAGCCCTGTGCTGGACCTGGTGAAGCCCTGTGCTGGAGGCAAAGGCCCCTTCTGCTTGCGGTTCAGAGTTCCTGCTGTCTTCATCAACAGCTGTAATCCCCAGGACTCAATAGGCTCTTTTACGTCTTACTCCATTGCTGCTACTGATGCCAAGGTGCACCTCTCTTTCTCTCTCTCTCTCTCTCTCTCTCTCTCTCTCTCTCTCTCTCTCTCTCTCTCTCGCTCTCTCTCTTTCTCTCTGTCTCTGTCTCTCTCCTGCACATACACACACATACAGAGTCACAAACACACACACACACACACACATACACACACACACACACACACACATTAACACACACACACATACACACACACACACACATACAGAGTCACAAACACACATACACACACACACACATACACACACATGAAACCATCTTTATTAATGGGGACCGAAAGACTTTTGAGAACGGCAGTGGCTGTGGCAACCAACTCTGTTCCCTCACACACATACGCACAGAGACACACACACACACACACTAACACACACTGAGTGAGTGAGTGAGGGAGTGTATGTGCGTAGCTTCC
Source organism: Clupea harengus (assembly GCF_900700415.2). Classification (NCBI taxonomy): domain Eukaryota; kingdom Metazoa; phylum Chordata; class Actinopteri; order Clupeiformes; family Clupeidae; genus Clupea; species Clupea harengus. The sequence goes on along the minus strand of NC_045162.1, from coordinate 7,050,464 downwards.
TTATGAGTCGGCCTGAGCCACAACAGAGCCTCATTCTGCCCTCGGAGGAACAGGGCAGAGGGGTTGTGCACTCCACAGGGCTGATGCAACACTAAGAGCCCTGACTCACCCGGGTTACTGCAGCCAACCACCCAAGAACACACACACACACACACACAGACACACGCACACGCACTCACACTCACACACTCACACTCACACACACACAGACACACACACACACACACACACACACCCACTCACACAGACACACACACACTCACACACACACACACACACACACACTCACTCACACAGACAGACACACACACACACACACACACACACACACACACACACACACACACTCACTCACTCACTCACACACACACACTCACCCTTAAGAGACCTCTTGTAGAAGATTTCAGCCTTCTTCTCCGGGAATAAAATCAGTTCTTTCTGACACTACCACATGCTGTGTTTATGAAGTACTTGAATAGCACAAAGACCCAAAGGTTTTCAGGAGGGTTTTAGCAGTGTTGACTGTGGGAAAGTAATAGATTAAAGATGGACTAAGGTACTCTTACTCTCTCACGTCTTTAAACTCAGTGACCCCCCCCCCCGACACACACACACACACACACACACAAACACTGCCCTTCCTTTCCTCCAGATGTCCTCCAGTCCTTCCCAATCTCTTTTTTTCCTCCAAATCTGTGTGTGTGTGTGTGTGTTCATGTGTCCTTCCTTTGCTCAGCAGAGCACATGTCTGGACATGTTGGAACATGTCTCACTCTGTGTGAGAGCCGAGGAGAGCAGGTAGGACTGAGGTGTCTGTAGGGAGTGTGGTATGACTGAGAGGGGAGAAAGAGAGAGGGAGAGAGAAAGGCAGAGAGAGAGAGAGAGAGAGAAAGGCAGAGAGGCAGAGAGAGGGAGAGAGACAGAGAAAGGGCAAATGAGAGAGACAGAGAAAGGCAGATAGGCAGAGAGAAAGAGAGAGAGAGAGAGGATGAGAGAGAGAGCAGGTGGTGTGGGATAAGGAGCAGTACACTGAACGCGATGTATATTAAGCTGGCCTGGTTCAGCATTCAGATATGCAGCGGGGACCGACTGAGCCGTGGTCAGCTGAGGTCACAACCAAGGCAAGTGAGGGGGAATGGTGGAAA
>NC_045162.1:7031913-7038892 GCF_900700415.2 Clupea harengus | reverse complement strand
TTACAGCCAAGCCCCCGCAGTTGTCTCAGGCTTTTCCAGGGCATATGTCATTTTGATTGATTATGACAGTGCTTATGAGCGCTCCAATATTTCAAATCCCGATAACAATCTCTGAAAAACCTCTGATGAAAAATCTGTCAACATGATCCATGAAGTTCTCCCTCGCGAGGACAGGGGGAACTCAGGGTTGAGCTGCAGGACAGCGCCGCTGGGAGGGAGTGCTGGAGTTCCGGAGCCTTCTAGGAGTCCAGAGCCCGGTAGAATGAACATATCCAGCCCCTTTTCGCTGGTACCCGAACGGTAATTACTACATTTGTCATGATCAGGAATCAAAGGCCCTGCACGTACAAGCACAAGCGTACGAAGCGTTCAGTTTGGCCTCTTGGAATTTCTTCAGCTCGCTCTTCCTATTATGTTTCTCTCTCACATATTCCTTTAGGCGGCAAACAAAGAAGAGACAAGGTCCCAGGTGTTACAAATGTGTTGTGCAGAAATGCATGTTGGAAAGAAAAAACATTGCTAAAAAAAGGATCCTGCCGCCTCACAAAAAAAAGACATCCACAACCATTTTATGTTCTCCACTCAACCATGGTCAAATATAAATTCAGAGCACAAGTGCAGTGGAAGTCAACAACAACAGTGTTAGAGGCACAATTATTAGAATGAGAAGAGTAGACGCAATAGTGGGAAAAAAAGCTTTTATCACAGTTGCAAGAAAAAAAAGCTTTTATCACAGTTCACTCTCAGACACAGGTTAAAATAAGCCACTTTTACCGACTGCTGCGGGTGCACTTTGAGTCCACCACATTTATATCCTGTATTTCAACAATTTCACAAGGTGACAGGACCGACACCAGAGCTCTTGCTGCAGGGTTGGACTCCCACCAGCTGTGGCGCTGGGAGTCGGCCGAGTGTGCTGAGCTGTTCTGTGTGCGTGGAGTCGCTGATAGCTCTCTGGAACCGTAGCCTGAGAAGTCCCCGTCCCACAGAACAGATGTTCCCGATTATTGTTTCAAAGGACGTAATAGGAGCAAGATGGTGCCAATGATCCCGCTCAGCAAGCTTTGACGTATTTTTTTTGTGTGCATCAGAGCTGCTGCCTTTATTAGTTTTGGAGTGTGAGCAAAGCTGAGAGCAACTTCTCCTCTTTTTGCATGTGTACGTGTGGGGGCACCCACTCTGCATTCTGCACTGAGGTTTTTGAAGCCCGGAGAAATGTCAGCGTTGGCGTCTGACGCAGGAGGAGAGAGTTCACAAAGAGGTCCTTGCTCGAAGTTATGGGGTTCACGAAATACCTGATGACTTATGGTGTTTTGACAAATACGACGCGCAAAAAAATGTCAGGATGCGAAATTGATGGGTGCAGAATTTCCCAAAGGGTGCTGTGAATCAGAGGGGGGAGACAGAGGGATGATAGCAAAGCAAAGGGCACCGTTTCAGTTGGATCAGGAATCAAGTACGACTCCATGTTTCCCTCAGTGAGTCATTCACTGTTTGGTTTCATCGCATTTTGCACCAAATGATTCACAGCTTAACACAAAACAATTGGGTTCTTGATAGACTCTGTGTGTATGTGTGTGTATGTGTGTGTGTGTGTGTGTGTGTGTGTGTGTGTGTGTGTGTGTGTGTGTGTGTGTGTGTGTGTGTGTGTGTGTGAAGGGGGCAGAGTACATTTCTTTTTCAATTGAGACTGAAGCTAAAGTAACAAAGTAAGTTATTTTTATTTGAAATGATTCATCTTCTTTTGACATTGACAGCTCAGATAGATCAGCTTTTGTAGTCCTGTGGGCCCATGACATCCTCATCAGGTTTCTGCAAGGATGGCAAGGTGGAGGGTAGGCCCTCTCAGTCCCTCTCCCACACACCCCTTATCCACACATGAGCACACACACCTGTATTTACATATCTCTTTGCTTTGCAGGCAGCATTCTGTTTTCTACGTGGTCTATAAATTGAGCAGCAGCATTTCAATTTTGAGAAGATCCAGCTTCTGATCTCCTGATCACGTAGGCTTCCTCACAATCCTCACATTCCACTGTTGTAAGCAAATACACTTGCACACACACACACACACACACACACACACACACACACACACACTCTCACAGATGCCTTTGCACACATACACATACACATGCACTCACAGTCACACATACGCACCTAGTCACACACGTAAATCCAGTCTCACACACAAACACACACAAATAGACACCAACACATACTATACAAGAGGGATTATGTCACAGACATCTAATCTATTGAGGACATCCAGCGTAAAAGGGGGGTTAAAGTGCAAACAGCCAAGACGATTTCCCCCACCTGTCTAGTCTCTGTATCAACATTCTCGTAGCTGAAAAGGTTTCTTACACAAGCAATGACCTTAATGAACACAGAGAATCAATCTAAAAAAAAAAAAATCAATATATTCCTTAGACATCTATAGCTTCAAGTCTGAAACAACACTGCATAGTTTACCTTGGTGTGTCTGTTCTTTTGTTCTTTTTAATTATTGCGGTGTGATATCAAACAAAGGGTCCAGGTCCAACAGGGAGGGGTTTTAGGGGGGGGGGGAAGACGGAGCTGTTGATTGACAAGGGGTCCAAGTAGAGTGCTGTGGGGAACTCCACAGGCTGAATCAGCCCTCCTGCAGGCAGGTCAAGGTTCAGAGTTCAAAGCTCAGAGGTCAGTATGGGGCAAACAGCATGGGCGGGTGGGCTGTCCTGACAGGCCCAGGGGCGGGGCGGAGGAGTGCGGCGGGGAGGGAGTGAGTCTGAAAGAGGGTGGCGCCGGAGCGCAGGGGGAAAGCGGAGTTGAGGGCAGCGGCGGCGGCGGCCATGGCTGCCAGGTGAGAGGGCACCATCCTGGCCGGCAGCGTCTGGCACAGCTCCTTAGCCAGTGACAACTTCACCTGAGGAGAGACAACATCACACACAGCTCCCTTAACCAGTGACAACTTCCCCTGAGGAGAGACAACATCACACACAGCTCCCTTAGCCAGTGACAACTTCCCCTGAGGAGAGACAACATCACACTCAGTGTCCTGCCTCATGCCACCCATTCCTTAAACTGACATTAACTGACTGGTCATTCAACAACATTACATTCAACATACAGCATACTACTCACCTAAAACCAACATGTAGGCAACATTACATTTAACATACAGTATACTACTCACCTAAAACCAACATGTAGGCAACATTACATTCAACCTACAGTACAGTATACTACTCAACTAAAACCAACATGATGAAGTAGTCACTGCACCATTGTAAATAACCTATCCAGCTTGTTTAGACTGTAACTTGTTTACACATGTGGTGGGAACACTACTAATTTGTCCCTGAAGGACGCTGGAGACGTCGTTCTTGTAATTGTGCCTTGTACTAAACTTGCCAACTGGCTCTACTCACACACATTCCTCTCCCCGTGCAGTCATCTCAGTGAAACTCAATGTGTCAAAGTGTGTGATTTTTCCCACCGTTTCGATTACACTGCTATAGGCACCTGCGAGTGAAGCCTCGACCATCCCATCCCTCCCCATCTGGGAAAGTGGCCAGTGGCGTTAGTTACGCAATGCTAACGCTAACGCAGACACGTCACACCTGGGCCTGAAACTATGATCCCGCTATGTGGCGCGAAAAAGCGGAAACAATTACGTCTCTGGCACAGAGTCGTGTCACACAGCTGGTGTGTACTGTAGCTTTTAGCCACGGCCATAAATTAACTTCTTTATTAGAACAGCAGCGCAGAAAGGGAAAGAAGAAGAAAAACATTATGTTCCTGCTGACTGCTCAAAGGTCAGGTCCCCCTCAAAGAGGCTTCCAGGGTTCGTATTGGTGCAGCTGTCACGGACTCCGGTGCTGCTGGGACTTGGGGCAAAGCACATCCGGTTTCCTCACCTTGCTTCGACCGCCCCCACTGTGAGAGAAGAGGAGAGGAAAGGATAGAGGAGGGACATACCGGTTGCTTAGTCTGTCCTCTCTGGGGTTTGGTGTAGGGGCTATATTTAGGCTTGGCCGGTTTTCCCGCCGCTCGGTCTTTGTGACGTCGGCTGCTGATGTGCTGGAGGGGAAAGAACAGAGGGATGCTTCAGCAAAGGCACTTTGAGCACAGAGGGGCGACGAACAGGGGGGGTTACTCGAGGTGGCTACAGTAAGTACTGAGGCTGCCAGCAGGGTGACTTTGAAAACGCCTTGCGTCATAACGCATAAAAAAACATTGCTTCCCCTATCGGCTTCCTCTAAAGTTACTTAATGTAATAGTTAACAATGTTTATATGTACATGTACATACGTTTATACACATCATTTAAAAACATAAATGCACCTGCATTTATATATATACTGGATGGTGAATAGATAGCAGAAGAGGGAGCGATCAGATGGGAACTACATGGGAACAGATGGTAAGTGTTGATGGACTTTTTGACTCGTGTCTGCCTCATCTGATGTGAGCCATTCCACTGTGCCACGTGTGCGTTCCTCATCTGATGTGAGCCATTCCACTGTGCCACGTGTGCGATCCTCATCTGATGTTAGTCATCCCAGCCACGTGTGTGTGTGTGTGTGTTCCTCACCTGCTTCAGCTGCGTCTCGGAGTTGACGTGCACGTCGCACGTCTCACAGTGAAACGTTTTGTTCTGCAGGCCCGTGGTCACGGTGGTCGGCGGCGGCGGCAGCTTGGCCTTGACGCCGGCGCGGGGGAAGGACTTGATGGCGCCGGTGCCCATGCGTGCCTCCAGCATGGTTTTGTGCTTCGTACCTGGAGAGGAGACATATACAATATTATAAAAAAAAATGTTTAAGATTTATTTATGGACTTTTTAGCCTTTATTTGGATAGGACAGTGAAGTATTTTGGACAGGAAGTGAGGAGGAGTGAAGAGGATTGGGAAACGACAGCAGGCCGGAATCGAACCTGTGTCCCCGCGGGCATTGTAGCCCGTAAATGGGGGGCTTATTGGCTCGCGCCACAGTGCCCCCCACAGATACAATATTTTGATTTGTGGATTGATCAGTTATCTGGATAAGCCAGAAATCTTGCTTTGTGGAACACATCTAAGGCTAATTCAAGGGGGCTGATGAAAGGAGCCACAAAAGGTATGTTTCTGTGTGTTTCTGGGTTCAGAGAGTGAAGTGTTTCATTTCAAAAGCAATTCATGTCCACCAGCGTGGTCTTGTGCTTTTGGTCCTGATGAGGTTAACCAGAACGCAGGGAGTTAAAACAGGAGTCAGAAAGAAACATTTGACTTTCCACATTCAGAGCAAGAAAAATCGAATTTTATGCCCACTAGCTGCATTTGCTAATTAACAATATTCCTAAGCGTTACGGTAGATCTAATGGTAGGAGAATGAGATCTACCACTGAGAAGTTAAGAATCTAGTGGCAGTTGATTTTCTGTGCTTGAACTTTCCCACCTCTGGTACTTCTGCCACTCTCTCTGGCCTGTCCGCTATCTGAGAAGGGTATATATGAGTTTGACCCCGCAAATCACTAGGAGGTGCAGCTTTTGCGATAGCGGCTAGCAGGAGATAGCAGCGGAACCCACTCGGTCCTGGGCTAAGCGTGGATCGTGTGGCTTGTAGCCAATCTAATCCCTTTCCAGAGGACAGGTCCTCTGCAGCTCTCCTCGTCTCTCGCTCTGACTGTCCTTAGACTACATAACCAGCCACAGCCATTCACAAAGAGCCCTTGACTACACTTGGTCTGGTTAAGGCGTCAGCATTCAACAATGATCCACATTGAGGTATGTCTTAATAGAAAAACTAATTTTGGTATCAAAAACATCTTTTTGATTTGATATGGTCATGTGAAGGTTAAACTCCCCTGACGTTCCCACTAGCCGTCCAGGCTAAGCACTCTGTAGTTCTCTGGTCCAGGACTACACTTGGCAACAATTCTGGCTTGGGATGCTGTGTTTGTTCTGTGTGTGTGTGTGTGTGTGTGTGTGGAGTGTGTAAACAAACTGACTTCACAGGTCCTCCGTAAAGTGATATATGATGAAAAACATTTTGGTGAAAAGAACATTTTCAGCATATTGGGTGTAAATAGTACATATGCAAAAAAAAAAAAATGGCTCTTTGGGACACTGTCGCAATATGCCTGTGTTTTGATATATAACTGCAATCAACAGTCTACAATATTTGATTTTGCATGGGAAAACAGGTCAAGTGCAAACCCAAAGATAATTTATAAAAGCTGTCAGGCTCTCTCTGGGCTCTGCAGAGGGCCAAGGACGGGATGTGGAGACTCACCGCTGTTATGCGCCTCGAGCTGGGAGGGGGAGTTGACCGCCACCTTGCAGAGAGAGCAGTACAGCAGACGCTTGGCTTTCTCCTCCTCCGTCTCCCCGTCCGTCTCCCTGTCTGTCTCTCTCTCTGTCTCGCTCTCTGTCTCTCCCGACGTCTGAGCCTCGGGCGTCTGCGGGTCAGGGGTGGGTCTGGTGGTGGTGGAGACCGCGGTCCCATCGTCCCCCCCTCCTCCCGCCGCTGGGATGGCGTCTGCCCCGAGCCCCCCACTTACACCGGAGCCCGGTGGCAGAGAGGGCAAGGGGACAGAGGCGGGCGTGGGTGGCACCGATGGCACAGTCAGACCACCATCTAGGAAACACAGAATAACAGAAAAGGTTGATCGAGTGTAGAAGAATGCCATTGTTTCGCTTACTCAAGGCAACTAAACACTGGAGAATGTATAATTGGATTATAGTATAATTGGATAACTGTCACATTGCTTTGGCCCTTTTGTGCAGTTGTGTTCTGGGCTTCCTTGGGTCCTTCCTGGGTAAATGTACACTGTGTACATTACACTGCCCTATATACTTGCTGTGGAAGCGTATACCAATACACTGTGTACATTACACTGCCCTATACACTTGCTGTGGAAGCGTACACCAATTCACGAAGTCCATATAATAATGACATAGCATCTCCAAGAGCAGTTATTTTTTTTTCAATTGAAAACCATATTAATCTCAAGTGG
>NC_045162.1:7014413-7021913 GCF_900700415.2 Clupea harengus | reverse complement strand
GTATCGCACCAACATTTTTGACAAGCACAGTGTCTTTGGGCTTCACTGTACCTGTCGAGGCCTTAGTGTGATTTCAAAAGACTTTGACAGAGAACAACCTTTTCATTCCCCGTGTTATTTTCCCCTTGGTCAGCACCTACCCTGCCAAAAGAGTTTTCGAGATGACTGAACTCCAAGTGGATCTAACAAGTTGAAAAAAAGGTTCTTCAGAGAAATGCTATTATTAAAGATAAACAAAGTGCTCATAGTACTACAGTTGGATTTAACCGTTTATTTATAATATGATACATGGCTTCATAGAGGACACCACCACAGTCCCTGGGCATTGTGCAATCCAATCAATCATCTTATGATGCAAAACTCTGTCAGGACACCTTGTCCTCAGTCACAATGAGGGCTCACCTTCAGAAACAAGATTTATTATGATTCGCTTGAACCGAGCCATATGCTGAGACTTTCAGTTGTCCTTGTTTACGTCTGCATGCACACACACATACGTGTGTATAGCCTCACACACACACACACACACACACACACACACACACACACACACACACACACACACACACACACACACACACACACACACCACAGACACCACACACACACACACCACATGTGTACATCCTCACACACACACACACACAGCACACAGACACCACAGACACACACACACAGGCGCACACACACACTTCTGGCAGACTTGTCTGACATTGCCTGCAGCGAGGAGGATGCTATCAGGAGACATGCGAATGCCTCTCAGAATAAATAAGGTTGTGCCGTCGCCCCACTGGCCAGCCAAAGGAAGGCGCGGGAATCAGGATAAACAGAACACCTGACTACGGAGGAGACGCGGAGGAACCAAGATAGCGGAGAGCTGCTTATCGTTCCTTCACCCGATGCATTACTCTGTATCCCATCTTGATACAGACCGAATAGGCAGGTGGAGGAATTGTGTTTCTCCAAACGCCACCTCAGAAGGAGTGCACGGCTCTTTGTATTTACACCATAACTACTGTGTACACAAAACCCTGACTGTACACACGCACACGCACACGCGCACACACACGCACACGCACACACGCACATACGCACACGCACACGCACACTCACACACACTCACCCTCACACACTCACACACACACTCACACACACTCACACACACACTCACACACACACACACTCACACAGGGTGGTCTATTTCACCATCAGTGGGAAAGGAGCATGGAAGGATTGGAAAGAATTTACAGCAGCAATAACACACGAGAACAAAGCTAAATTCACCCTCGATGGCAATAACTGGTGCACGCGTAAAACTTTCAGATTCAAATCATCACAAACAGCTCGAGGCAGATCCACCCTCTCTGACCTCTTCCTGTGAAGACTTAAACAAGTTTACGCAAATATTTACTCAACTTAGGGTTCAAGTCCAATGGTGGATTTAATGACTGTCCTCTTAGAGAAAACATTTTGATGAACATTATACTGCGGTAAAATGGTGTTTATGTGGTCATCTGTCTTGTCTGTTCAGTGGATGAGTCAGTCTTACAGCAAAATAGCCCTGAATTCTCACCACGCCGGTCCTATTGTATCTGCCTGTACAGTTTGGAGGGAAGCAAGAGGCTGTCCTGATAGCCAGGGGCCTGATTTGGGCCACACGTGTTTGGATAAAGAACACAAAAATAAACATTTAATAAACCTGAAACTATTCTTAGAGCGAGTCCGCTCCATCAAGGCAACATAAATGTATGTTTGTAACGGTCAAGTACAATGTGCAGAATATTTAGAAAAAAGGACGAGAGATGTTCAGAATGATGTTCTTGGCCTCATTTCCAGCAGTGAATGTACTAAACACACAGAATGGTCCTATACCGCACCATTTACAAGCAGGAGAGCAGTGGGTAGAGAATACTGTCCGTCATCTATTAAATGATATGGATATGGAATGTAGGCTTTAATGTGGCCAAAAATGAATTGAGTACGACGGCAGAGAGCTCTTTCTCATTCATCAGCTTCTTAACTAAGATGGACATCTTCCAAAAGCTTGACTTTAACAGTATCATTAGCCAATCAATCATGGGAGGAAATGAGCTTATGTAAAGAGAACTATTTTTTTTTAAGGAACTGAAAAAGAGGTGAGCCAGGCTTCTGGTAATAATGTGAGGTTCGAGTAAACAATCCTCCTGTCAAACTGAAAGTGCTGATTCTTCATGAGAGTCACAGGTCTGTGCATAAAGTAGAAGCAGTCCGTTTTTGTGGTGATCTGAAAATCAAACTACTTCTGATTGTGTGGGTGGGTGTTGTGTTTGTGTGTTCTGATTGTGCGTTGAGTGTGTCTGTATAAAAACTGTGTGTGTGTGTGTGTGTATGTGTGTGTATCGACTGACAGCATCCTTAGCCAGCATTGTTACCCACTGTGTCTGTATGCATGTGTGTGTGTGTGTGTGTGTATAGTATATATATGTACGTGTGTGTGTGTGTGTGTGTGTGTGTGTGTGCATGTGGGACTTAATATTCAGCTCAACATAAATATCCCAGAAGTCCTCAATGGCCCTGTTACTCCTTTCAAATGGAACTCTATTGCAAATCTGCAATGATAATGAAGTGTTGCCTCTGATGAAGACCAACTTCCCCTCGCCGTTCGCTGTGACTGGAATGCAAATTCTCCCAAGGTCTCTCTCTCCACTATCTCCGCACCGCAGGGAGAGGCGCCTGGTGGGGGAGGGTGGGAGGGGGTATGAAGTGGCGTTTGGTGGATGATGGGGGGTGGGGGGGTGTATGAAGTGGCGTCTGCAGGTAAACAGCGTCTCGGGCCCCTGCTCCTGGCCAAGGTGATGGATGGCTCTGATGGGCCGTGATTGCCCCGAGATGGACCTCAGTGCCGGATATAATAACTTTGCTCTGAGGCACATCGGGTTCAGACGGAATAAATAGCTTATTTAACGGAAGGAATATGGAAAACAGCATTGATGCACCCCAATGTGGGTGGGGGGTGGGGGCGGGTAGTGGAGAAAAACAATCATGGAAAAGAATGCTATTGAGAATAAGTTGAAGAAATTTGAGTGTGTGGTTAAATTAGCGTATCTTAACAATTGTGTGAAATCTCGACGCATTTTTCTTCTGCCATAAAACCTTGCTGAGTCCTAGCAGTACAATCACCCTCAACTCATCATCAAGTAAGATGCCACCTGCTACCAAGACACTACCTGCTACCATCATTTCAAACTCATGCTTCAATAGATGGTGGATTTTCCCCAAATGAACCTGAATCCCACCGTGGCAGTGGACGGATGCGGACGGGTGTTTCTCCCCTCTGTGTTTGAGCGCGAGTCGCAGATGGCCCTGCTTTTTGAAGCTCGGCCCCCCACCCGCCCATCCCACGTTCCCCAACCCTTCACATCAAAGCTCCCAGTGCACAGGCGGAGCCCTTCGTATCATCTCACCTGCGAGTTAAAGCGAAGCTGGCACACGCCGCACGAGATGTACCTCCGCTTCGGCGAGGAGGGCACCCCAAACGTGTGATGTATCACCGCCTTCTGAACAGGATCCATCTGCAGGAGAGAAAGGAGAAAGAAAGAAAAAAGAAAACAGAAGGAGAGACTAATTAACATGTTAAAAGTATCCCTCTGAGTGGTGCATCTTTTTTTTGTACCCTCCTCTCCTTCCCCTCCTCCTTCCTGTCTTCTCTCTCACTCTTTCTCTCCCTCCTGGAATGGTGGGAGGAGATCAACCGTAGCCCCGGGGCTCGTAGTCGTGTTTAAAAATCAAACGAGGCTTGGTTATCGAGAGCAAGTAGGAGGCAATCTGGAGAGCATTAACGCCCTCTGATCCCCAAGCTTTTCACATCCCCGCTCCTGCAATGAGGATCTGGCTGCAGGGGATTGGGGAAGGGAGATCATCCTGGCTGGGCTGTCACGAGGAGACCTCCTGAGATCGGTCAGAGTGACATCCACTCACTCAAAATGACGGAAGGGGAGGGGGAGGGGGGAGACAGGAAGGAGCTGGGGGGGTTCGCAAAAGGTCGTCTGCCAGCACATATATACGCAGTGCATCGATAAAACCAGTGCATCGATAAAACTATCCCCTCTTAAACTAATAGCAACACTTAGATATAGTACACTTAGGAGTATAATGGCACTCTATCGTGTCAATCAAATGGCTGCAATCATGCACTGAAATCTCACCACTGATTTCACAGGAGGGGGCCACTTCAGCCACACCTAATGCTTTTTAAGCAGAAGATGCATCAGAAAATAGAGTGTATAATTCAAGTTATACAATAAATAATACATTTCATTTTCCTCATTTTTCACAGTTTTCATATGTTTTATTTATTTATCATTATTTATTATTTAATAACATATAATATTGCATAATCATTTGAGAGCGTAAAAATATTCAATTCAGTTAAATTCCATTTGATTTATATAGCACCAATAACAAATGCCCCCTACAGCAAGCAAGCAACCATGGCAACGGGGCAAGGAAAATCTGCTTGAGAAACCTTGAGCAGAATCTCAGCTCAAAGGGGGGACCCATCTGCTTGGGGCCGAAACCAAGGGAGGCAGAAGGGAAGGGAGGAGACGAGAGCATCAGAAGGGAAGGGAGGAGGGAGGAGACGAGGAGACGAGGAGACGAGAGCATCAGAAGGGAAGGGAGGAGAGGAGGGAGGAGAGGAGGGAGGAGAGGAGGAGACGAGAGCATCAGAAGGGAAGGGAGGAGAGGAGGGAGGAGAGGAGGGAGGAGAGGAGACGAGAGCATCAGAAGGGAAGGGAGGAAAGGAGGAGACGAGAGCATCAGAAGGGAAGGCAGGAGAAGAGGAGAGGAGGAGAGGAGAGCATCAGAAGGAAGCAGATGGATTCATCCACGTATCGGAGGATCAAAACATATCAGCACACACGTGGCATACGCACATGACACATACATGATTCCATGACGCATAAAAGAAGGTATAGACATGATACATACAAAATGAACAGTGGATAAAAGCGACAGAGCCATCGTTCAAAGTACTGCTTGCAGAACAGATAAGTGGGTATACAGTGTCCTCATAAGAATACTATTGATTTAAGTTGTTACACTTAAGTCTAACTAATGGATAAACATACAAGCTCTGCATACACTTTGCAGACTAGCAGACCAGCAGCTGCATACCATATATTTGAACTCCTTTGTAGTTTATGTACTGTTAGTAAATATATGGCCCTGAATTTATACCAGGTGCAAAAAACTAGGAGTGACTTCAAGATGGCTGATGGTCCAAAACAAGAATCCCAGAATCAGATCTCACAGATAGCCGTATTCTACAATGCAAGAATAATAGAATCCAAACACGTATAGCAGTATTCTACCAGGTACAGTCTAAGAGAAGCTCAGCATGAGACATGTATTGGACCATGTCAACAATATCTGCCGTTAATCTTTTGAAAGCAATGAGAACACTCATAAAACCTTTTTCTTCTCCAGCTCTCCTAACATGCATTCGAACTCACTGGTTTGAAACAGTGAGTTTGCAAGTGCATGTGTGTAATGTGTGTTTATGTGTGCGTCTGTGTGTGTGTAGGTATGTGTGTGTGAGTGTGTGTGTGTGTGTGTGTGTGTGTGTGTGTGTGAGCGACAGATAGAGAGAGAGAGAAAGAAAAAAGGGTGTGTATTTTGCTTTAATGACTACATTTAAACAAAACGCTTAGGGGATCTTCAGCCGTATTGTTTCCCCCAACCCCGGCGCGGTGGTAATCAAAGGCACCAAATTGAAGGCGCTGGGAAGAGCCACACATCTTGCCCCTTTGTCAGCATGTGGCTCCTCTGCCATGCGTGGCACGCACGCACACACACACACACACACACACACATACACACACACACACACACACACACACACACACACACACACACACACACACACACACACACACACACACACACACACACACACACACACACACACACACACACACTCGCTCTGCTTGATATATGCATCCATCTGCCTGATAACGCAACTTAAAAGAGTGCACACACACCCATCTGTTCGGCTGCCAGGAGGGAAGGAAAAGATAAATAAATAAATAAATAAATAAATGGAGGTTCTCTGCTGTCATTGAGGCCTGTGGACTAGGCTGGCTGTTCGTACTGAAAAAAAAAAAGAAGCCTTGAGCCCTTTACTTGAGATTCGGGTGGAAAATGCCCAAACGAATATTTATTCCGTAATGCGTGATCTTAATTTCTTTAGCAAAAATAACACCAGATGAAAAAAAAGGCCCCTTGAAGTTTTCCAAGTTCTGACTGACTAGTCATGTTGGAAACCCCTAAAGCACTCCACTGAGATATGCTTTTGAAAAAAAGCTGAAGGGAATATACAGTATATATCGTGCCAAGTGTTTCAGTTTAAAAACATTGAAAAAAATAATAAAGAAGTCTCCTAATCCTCTTCTCTCTTTGCTGTAATGACTTTCCCCACTGGTCTAGATTCCCTTGCGGAGTCGGCCATGCTCCGGTCCCCTGCCCGCATGCTGCAAAGTCTCGAAGAACCCAGCTAGAGTGTGAGGCAGAGCTGTTACACAAGTGCATTACCAGCAGTGCCAACCACCGCTGCGCAGTTACACAAGTGCATTACCAGCAGCGCCAACCACCGCTGCGCTTTGACAGCTCTCCACTTCACAGGCTTCCCCCACTCCACTGCCCAAAGTCTGAGCGTCTCTTTGTCAACCAGTTTTATTTTATTTTAAACAAAATCAAGCTTTTATCAGACGTTAGTGCAGGGTAAGCTTCTCAGGCACTGAATGTCTTTTTCTTTCTCAGCAAAGTGACGTTTCTCTCTGTGAAATTAAGTTTTTTTTTTTTTTTATAGCCATGCACCCCCAATCCCCTTTTTCAAATAATACAACCCTGTCTAAACGGGTACAAGAACACTCTATCATGCCGACATCACATAAAAAGAAGAAGCAGGCCCCTCTGTATTGTCACATGTATTTCATTTCAAATGAGTAATGTGGATGTCCAATGCTGCCATCCTCTTCCCCCGTCCCCACTCCCTATAGTTACATAATAGTGTTGCAGCATCAATCTCCGTAAGGTGAGACGAGAGGATCCTCTCTCCTGGCAGGCGTCTCTGTTAGTCCTCAGTTCACTGTGGCTGAATGGCTGCCGCCTGCTGAGAGAATGGGGCTAATACTAGGAGGACCAGAGACCGACGGAGAGCACTCACACACACACACACACACACACACACACACACACACACACACACACACACACACACACACACACACCCTAAATAGGGCTAATCCTGGGAGGACCAGAGACCGACGGAGAGCAAAGAGCTGCACATCTGCGCAGCGTAACGAAGCAATGACCTCCTGCAGCAAACATGCACTGGAGCCAGCACTGAGAGCTCACACACACACACACACACACACACACACACACACACACACACCCACACCCACACACCCCCCCCCTCCACACACACACACACACACACACACACACACACACACACAC
>NC_045162.1:6996913-7009413 GCF_900700415.2 Clupea harengus | reverse complement strand
ACAGTCTGTCCAAGCCCTTCGGCACACAGATGCAAAAATGTTTGGAAAGGTCTCCCGCGTACGGGGAATAAAGGGAGTAATTTATGTCTCGAGCCGATCGAGAGGAAGGCATGAGCACTCACAGCTCCAAACAAGAACAGGCCCAAGATGTGACCTCAGAGGAACCTCATGTTTGAGCTTGGGTCGTAAGCCTCGTAAAACTGCACAAAGGGGAGCGGATGTTGGGGGGTGGGGGTGGAGAGGAGGGACAGGGGCGGGGAGGGAGACCAGGTGAGGGGAGGGCGAGTTCAGTAAGGGGGTGGGGAGGGGTGACAGGGCGTGGCGCACACACTCACACAAGAGCCCTGGGGCTGGCCATTTGAAACAATGACGTCCTCTTCTTAAAGCTAGCTGGTTTCCTGTACCTCTGGGGGTAAACCACCTGGAAGTAGGCACTGATCTTTTTCTCTTTCCCCCCTCCTTCGCCTCCTCCCCCTCTCCTGCAGCGGCAAACATGCTTTTCATTATGGTGCAGGAGAGAGAGAGAGAGAGAGAGAGAGAGAGAGAGAGAGAGAGAGAGCGAGAGAGAGAGGTGGTACAGGTGCAAACAGCCTGCATGACAGACCAGCTGTCTCCCCCGTCCTCTGGCAGACGGAGTGCCTGGCCATGCAGTTGTCAACCCCACCCGTCAGCCACCGATGTCCCAGAGAGTTGGGTTACACAAAGCGTTTTTTAACACAAGGCGGAAGAAGGGCTGTTTTTTGGTGTGCTCTATGTTTTTTTTTTTTTTCAATAAGATTCTAATCAATCTGTTTCCAAGCAACCCCCCCCCCTGCGTGGAATGGAATTCCGATCCAAGTCTCTGAAACTCCCAGTATCAAAAGGACAACTGACAAGAACGCAAGTGCATTTGGGTGTGACATGCTAAAAAGTGATTTATCGGAAATTGCATTCCATATGCTGACACTGAATAATATCATAATCATCACCAGGCCATCGGCGCCAGCGTACCTTTTGTATTATTAACCGCCGTATTCAGTGGAAAACAATATTATTGATGGCGTCCAAGCAAGTGGAGGGAAAGGCTTTCTTTCTGCCACATACTTTTTTTTTCTCTTGTAAAAAAAAAGGACACACTCCTGAACAGAAAATAATAAACTGGCTATCTCAGGTCCAACATCTATATTTTGCCGGTAATTTTACATCTGCGGAATTCTGCTGTTTTTAATTAAGCGGCGCAGTAAAAATGCTTATCAACGTCCCGTTGCACAGACTTACTGGCACAAAAACATCCCCATAAAAATCAGTATAAGCTCCCAAGTATTATCTGTGCATACCGAAGGAGAAAGCCCACTGGCAAGTCTCCAACTAATAAAACATCATTGCACCAGTGAGCAAAGACAGAGAGGAGAGAGACAAAGAGAGGAGAGACGGCAAAGACCTCCATGGCTCCGATCCTGCTGTCCGTTAGTTAAGAAATTGGCAGACGTTCTATTCCTACAGTCGTAGGCTATTCAGTACTATTTCCATTCCTCGCTGATGTTCCATCTTACTTCTAAAGCTCATGTTAACCCTGGTTCTTTGTCTTTAAAACAGTTGGCTTTTTTAATTTCCCAGTCAATTATGTGCCCTATTGCAGCCTATTCACATTATAAGGCTCGCAGTAGGATGAGGCTCTACAGCGTAAAAATGTAAAATCTAACAGTTTGCTCTTGCCATCAGCCGTTTCATTTGCATAAAACACGTATTCCAACCAAGGGGTGCCACATTTGTCATGAAGAAATTTTACACTTAGCAGGCGCCTGCATCTAAAGCAGCTTAGCCAAGCCAATAATGCATACATTATTTTAGTATGCATACATTATTTTAGTATGCATACTCCCACAGGGCATCGTACCCACACTCAGTAGATAATGCCTTGCTCCACCAACCAAGACAACTTTGAAAGCAAGTGAGCAGACAAACAAGCCAATAGTAGTAGTATAGTATATATAATCTATATATATATATATATATATATATATATAGCAAAACGTTATATTTATTTCCCCAAAACATTTTGAGGCAAATGTCTATTCCAGTTCCTGAGAGCACACTGGCTGGAGGCTGCTGGAAGGAGTGGAGATGCTTGTGGAGAGCAGGCGGCCGGGGTCCATGTGTCACAGCCTCCCCTTCGCCCACTCCAAAGCCATTTTCCCGCCGAGCCGCACAGGGAGAAATCGATAGCTCACGATGCTGATTGCTCCACCGGGGAAATAGAGTTTGTACTGTTTCTTAAAGACAAATGTAGGCTTCGGGCAAGATAAATGGCATCTGGCTCAAGTGAAAAGCCTTAGCCGAAAACTGCTTTGGTCGTTCGTTGGGTCTGTCTGATGTGGAGTGTCACCCGCTGAAGCTCATCTATTTCTCTCTCTTGCTTTCCTCACTTTCTCTGTCTGTCGCTCATCTCTTTCTCTCTCTTGCTCCCTCACTTTCTCTGTCTGTCTGTTGCAAATCCACCTGCCACCACCCACAGAGTGGCTTGGTGGTGCTAATCGAAAGTTTTTATTTTTTTCTCTCTCATTTCAACTCTGCTCCATATCACCTGACCCCATTCAGCCTCTTCCCTGTGTAATCTGACTGTCACATCCTGCGAGCAGCGGCACTATCCCCATCGCTGCTCGACCTCTTTGCTTTGTCAGACATACACTGAGCTAAATTCAAGCTCATTTGCCCGGCAGTGGAGTCTATCCCACAATGCTTCACAGCTATTCATTGCATGCTTAACCAAACGAAACCACTAACCCAAGAGCATTGGGCTTTTTTTATAAGAAAGTAATACAGGTAATGATGAAAAATATCTTGTGTGCGTGTGTGTGTGTGTGTGTGTGTGTGTGTGTGTGTGTGTGTGTGTTGTGTGTGTGTGTGTGTGTGTATGCATGTTAGTGTGTGTGTGTGTGTGTGTGTGTGTGTATGGGTGCGTGCGCGTATGTGAAACACTGTAAAATATGCAGCCACTAAAGTAATTTCTCAAGTGCGAGTAATAAAATGACATAGACTGACTGGACTATGTTAAGTCTGCATTAGTCCCGGGTTGCACACTCCATCCCACTCTTTGTGATCTGCTCTGCCTCATTCACAGTAAATGGGCCACGTTTGGAAAAAAAACATGCCAGCGCTGTAAATTTAATCATGGAGGTATAAGAGAGGTGGAAACATTAATGTTGTCATAATCTATAAGACTCCCCAGTTTTATGTATTAGTGTCGGTAAATGTTTAGCACACCTTTGAGGCATAGCATTATGGCCTGACCTCACTGTTTCCCCTCTGTACATTCTCCCTTTCTCTCTTTCTCTCTCTCTCTCTCTCTCTCTCTCTCACACACACACACACACACACACACACACACACACACACACACACAACTGCACAATCATGCTTGACACCACTTTATTCTAATTTATTTGATGCAATCAGAACTGTAAAACTGTCCTGCTTAGCACCCATAGACGTGAAAGAACCAAAGACTACAGGACTACAGACATGGATTGTTTGCTGTAGCTTGTGAAACCTTATTTCTCACACAACCTATGCTGGCAGGTTATAGCAGTAATAACAAAGCCACTACGAGACAAAATAAATCCTATAAATCGTTAATTTGTCCACATCAGCAAAGCATGGTTTGGGCGAACAGAACTGCCCCAGTGAAGTGGATAAGTCTACTTACCCTTCTTAAGGGTGCTGGCATTTGCCAATATATTACTGGCTCATTATATCACACAAAGCCAGAGAGCTGCTGATGTTTCTGAGACTATGCCCTCCCCGTAGAAACCCAGAGAGCTGATGATGTTTCTGAGACTATGCCCTCCCCGTAGAAACCCAGCTGATGTTTCTGAGACTATGCCCTCCCCGTAGAAACCCAGCTGATGTTTCTGAGACTATGCCCTCCCCGTAGAAACCCAGAGAGCTGATGATGTTTCTAAAACTATGTCCTCCCCGTAGAAACTGAACAATTTCATTAGCTAATCACCATGATGTAGCTGACAATGAAAACTTTATTTTATTTGTACTCATTGTAAAACTCACTGCGGCCGTGGTGAAGGCTGTGTGTGTGGTGTGTGTGTGTGTGTGTGTGTGTGTGTGTGTTTACTCAATGCCACCGCTGCGGCCGTGGTGAAGGCTTTGGAGGGCAGAGCTCAGACCAAAGCTTCACAGAGAAAGAAACGTGATCGGAGAAAATCTGTTTGTGTGTGTGTGTGTGTGTATGCATGCGTGCGTGTGCGTGTGTGTGTGTGTATGCATGTGTGTGTGCGCGCGCGTGTGTGTGTGTGTGTGTGTGTGAAATGTGATAGGAGAAAATCTGATTTCTTCCCATGCTGTCTCATGGGAGAGAGAAGCGGTCGGATTTTGTGACTTGCATTAATCTATAACGTAAAATAATAATAAGATATAGTAGACTGTTACTGATTTAGTTTCAGTTTACAAAATATCGTTTTTTTATTAATTGTACCAGTCAAAAAACAATATTTAGTGGCTAACGGAAACATACACACACACACACACACACACACACACACACACACACACACACACACACACACACACACACACACACACACACACACACACACACACACACACACACACACACACACACACACACACACACACTCACACAACCATATCAACCATCTGGAAGTCAGCCTTCTAGTAGTGACTCCACCATCCCCCAAAAAACGCAGTATCAGACCATGCAGTGCAGAGAAGTTACAAAACACGGTCAGATCCCAGCCCTGAGCGGGCAGCTGTCTGAGGAGTGGAATAATGGCACTTGAGTGTGAGTGCATTTACAGAGTCATTCAGCGCGCTAACTTTCAAGAGAGGGGGGTGGTTGCTGAGAGACAGGCAATCCTAGAGGAAAGAAAGAAGGAAAGAAAGAAAGAAAGAAAGACAGGGAGAAGGAGAGGGATTCAGAGAGAGAGAGAGAGTGACAGAAGGAGGGAGAGAAAGAGAGGAAGAGTAAAAGAGTGCAGAGGAAATTGGGGTGGATTGAGAGAAAATGAGAGCAAGAGAGAGGGAGAGAAAGAAAGAGTGAGAGAGAGAGAGGGAGAGGGAGAGAGAGAGAAAGCAAGAGAGAGGGAAAGAGAGAGAGAAAGAGAGAGAGGCAGAGGGAGAGAGAGAGAGATTGGTTGGGCAGTGCAGAGATTATGGCATGCTAATCCTGTATCAGCTTCCCATGTGTTGGAAGACTCCCAGCACATGAGTCATTATGTGAGGAAAAGTCTGTTAAATACAGATTAGAGCCCGAGCAGAGCGCTAAAACACACTTCAGACTTTTACAAGAACTTCGCTCGCAGATGTGGTGCTTTGCTCTCTCCGCTGGATTTACTTTTTAAAAATCCCGATGAGCAAGTACGCCCTGCTGAAAACCGCCAGGTCGTCAGCACCGGGGGCACAAGAAGCCTTGAGTCTCGACTGAGCAAAACAGAGGGCGCAAACAGAAAGACAACGGAGGGGTCTGATTCTGGGCAGGTCATGCGTGAACTCGTAACGCATTTAGAGGAGGAGAGGGTCATTTAGAAGAGGAGAGGGTCATTTAAGAGACGTGGCTGAGGCTCAGTGTGCTGGCCAGCATGTGACTACAAAGAATGAACAGCATGGTGAACTATGACCCCTGTCCCACAAACAACCCTTGCCCTCTCCTCACCTCTGACCCCAGAGCTGGCTCTTTCCACACACTCAGTCATCTACACCCTGTCAACCTCCCTACACACATGTCCCACAACCCCCCCCCCCACACACACACACACACACACACACATTCACCTGCAAACCAACAGCAAATCAACCACATCTACTGCTGCAGCTACTTTCACTGAACCCTTACATGAAAGGTGCAGTCCTCGGATACAATCCGGCACACTTTTAGTCAAATTCAGCTTATTTCTCTTCACGGCCTTCTAGCTGTCACTTCTGTCTGTGCTCTTAAAAAAACTCTGGTGTCCGTCCACAATCCCGGCTCTGTAAATGGGAAACAAACAAAGTGGCTCGGACTGAGCTATACTCTTATTTCAGCCGATCAACGTTGCTTCAGAAGCCCCCGAAGAGAGCAGTGTATTTGAATGGGCGTTGAGCTTAAATATCAACAGCCTTTAAATCTTTCACCGGGGCCGAGGACTGCACCTCTAACCAACGCTATTACAGTTTTGCAGTCCTGTGTAGCCGCTGCTGCGCCACATATTTCCCTCAGAGGACTAAAGCGTTTCAGTGCTGAGCTGCAGCTCTCAGATCAGCGGCTGCACGAGCGGCACAAGCTGCACGAGCCCAGGAACATCTGTGGTGCATACGGCCTCGGTGAAGGGAGTGATATGATTGGTGAGTGGTGGTCAGGACTTGACGGGAAACTACAAGGACTGAAACGTGGTCAGTGGAACAACAACATGGAAGTGGTTTATTTCAGCGCGCACAGAGTGGCGTGTCTGCATTAGTGTTTGAGCTCAGCAATTCAGCGGATGATTTTGGCCAAAACAAGTTGTGATCCAGATGTACAACTCACTTATGTGGGCTATCAGAAAATGGGCTCCGTGAACTCCGCATTGACAGGACCAACGGAGGATAGCACAGACAGAGAATACAACAGGACAACCTCCTCTGTTCACTCCAACTCCTCCTCCTAAAGCTGCCTCTAGCCACACATGGACTCTATGTATAGCATCTTACTGTATGCTACATATTGCAGGACCATATTCCACCAATGGGCTATTTCATCTTCAAACATAGCCTTAGCATTTCTTAGCAAGACTGTCTTTAGTGAAAGGGATATGGATGTTCCTCTGTGGAGGCCTTGGTGGGGATCTATCCCCTTAGTGGGCTTTTTTCATTTGTCGAGACAATTATCTTGTGAGTGTAAAGCCATTTCCACTAATCTTTATGTTTGCTTGTCCAGCCTAAAAAGCATTTGTGATTTTGAGTTGTTCCTTTGCATATGCCAGTGTGAGGATGCCTGTGGGTGTGGATATGGATGTGGGTGAGTCTGTGTGTGTGTCTGTGTGTGTGTGTGTGTGTGTGTGCACGTGTGCGTGCGCGTGTGCGTGTGCGTGTGCGTGTGCGTGTGCGTGTGCGTGTGTGTGTGTGTGTGTGTGTGTGAGTGAGTGTGTGTGTGCGTTTGTGTGTGTGTGTGTGTGCACTTACCGCACTGAAGCTGGGGAAGAGACTGACACCTGACGGGGGTTCAAGGTGGAAGGGCAGGAACTGCTTCATGCCCAGGGCAGACTGCATGGCGGGGAGGGATGGCCGCACCAGAGTGGGCAGAAGGGTGCCCTGACATGCGTTACCTGCATGAGCCACACACACACACATGCACACACACACACACACACACACACACACACACACACAGACAGACACACACACACAGAAACATGCTGGGGTAAGGCAGAAGTCCAAGCCACACCGGAAGAAATACAGAATATACTTAAAATAAATTATTTTAAGTATAAAATACATTATTTGAAGTACTCAGTTACTGATAACAAAGAGGAAGGTGTATTCCTGTAAATACACAATTCTCACTTTGTTATAAGATCATCTATAATATCATAAGCGCATAATGCATTACAAGATAAATCATGCCTTAGAGGCTGAAAGTAACATAATGCTCGATTAAGCATATGCTACCGTGTGCACTTATTGTCAGCAACGTCTTGTACTACAAAGCATTATGCACAGTGTATTAAGCATCTTCCCTATAATGCCTATAATCGATTATTTATTGTGTGGCATCATGCATGTTGAATGCATCTATAATGCATTATGATGACGACGTCCGTCAGAGAGTCTCATTTAAGAAACACAGCCCATCATAACTACAAAACAAAGACAAACATCAGAACAAGACAGAGTTGTTGGCCCCATCAAGTGTCATTGGGTACTATGTACTTAACATGTTACAAGACAAAACGGTTAGGTTCAAAATGATGGTTTAAGTCTGGGGTTAGCAACTTGAAACAACATGTACTTCCGTAAGAAGTGCCTTTGTCTGAAACCAATCAACGAATTAAGTCCATAGTACCTAAAGATACGGTTTTGAATTCACATTGGGGTTTGGACCCTGCAGCCAATAATCATAACTGGCGTCGCAAAGGCTTACTTGTTAACATGAATCCATGGGTATTCTTTTTGTAAAACATTGCACATTTATTCATGAATATGCTAATCAGCGCTGAAGTGCTTCACTTAAACGGCAGTGATGCTCTAAGTGTATGTTTTCAACATGAGCTAACCCCCTGAAATTTCCATATGCATGGATATCAACACTCACACCACTGATAAATGCAAACGAAGGGCCACATAAATTGCAACGTTTTTTTTTTCTTCTTCCAGCAGACGCAGGGGAGACGGAAGCACAATGGCGTCCAGTCAAACCGAAATGTCAAACACACATCAGATGAGAGAACTGAGTGACATTCTCTTCCTTTGTCAATAAGTTGAAATTATCTGCAGGAATTACTCGCAATTACTTCCCCCCTCCCCCGCGGAGTGTATTTCTACTGTACTGGCATCTGTACAGGCTTACAACGCTTGTTTTGAGTTGCTTCACGGCGGAAAAAAACGAAAAATAAAACAAAAGGAAACAAGCGTTTACAAAATTAAAGAAAGAAAGAGTCGCGGCTTTCATCTTCTGACTGCCACGTGAGTCAGCCCTTTTTTCTTTTCTTCAGTGCGCTGTGCTAAACGTCAGGGGAGGATTTGATAATTACGGAGGATGAATGAACGCCGTGGATCTAGAAGGCACTAGAGAGGCTGAGCGGAAGAGCGAGCAGGAGAGACGAATAAAGAAACGCTGGGAGAAACAAAAGTAAATAGCCTGACTTGGTTTTTATTATCGTATGAGTAAGAGGCTGTAAAGAGTGCAGGGGGGGGGGGGGGGGGGGGGGGGGGGGGGGGTGGATTGGAGTTACATGGCCTGAATTAAAAACAGCAGAGAGGCTGTTTCAACCCCAGCATCAGTGAATGGGAGCGTGGGCCACATACTTCCAAAACACTGAAAGTTATAGAAAGCCGTTAATAAGAACCATAGGACAACTGCCCATCCAAGCGCGCAGGAAATCGATGCCAGCATGGGGCCTGAGAGCAGCATGCCTCATACGAAAACAGCCGCTCCAGAGACACATAAAACGCACAATGGCTCTGCTGCTCCGATCCCCGGGCGATGGGACGGTGAATAAAACAAGAACGAGTCGTAAAAAGGAAAAGAAGGGGCAAGACGGAGAAGGGAACAGCACTGTTACACCCATGCGTTGGAATGCCACATGCCTGTGTGCTCAAGAGGAGGCATGTTTCAGCTCAACCCCCTCCCCCCCCCCCCACACACACACACACACCCTCCAACACAAGCCCTCGATCTCCACCCTCAGTCCTCACTCTCCAGGCCCCAGACATGTGGATGACGTATCTGTGGTTGTCAGGAAAACAGCGTTCAGAGCGCAGCCAAAACAGAGTGAGTGACAGCATTGTTGGGGGGGGGTTAGGGAGGTTACACGCGCACACACACAGATACACACACACACACACAAACACACACACACAGATACCCACATGCAATTCAATACTGCGGTACAGCTGCAGTGGGCCATCACACCAGAGACTTTTGGCTGTTTTGTTTTTCCAGGACTAACCTCTGCGTGAACTTCAATCATAAAAGGTTTACAGCACATCCACACAGCCAGTATAGTATCGACTTGGACGGCGAGGGAGCACTGTTTGCTTATTAAGGCACTAATAAGCCGACCTGTGCAACACCTTGCCCAACCTCAGAGGCCTGGTTGTGGGGAGAGTTTAATGTTGGGACATGAAGCAGAGAGAGAGAGAGAGAGAGAGAGAAAGAAAGAGAGAGAGAGAGAGAGAGAGTGTTTTCAGATTTCTGGTCTTACAGTCAACTTTACGGACTGATTGCATGCCTTGAGACAGGCTGGACTCAACACTAATCATCTAGTGATTTATGTTGTTTTTCATTTTTCACTCTCACTGAGTAAGGGTGAGTGTGTGTGTGTGTGTGTGTGTGTGTGTGTGTGGTGTGTGTGTGTGTGTGTGTGTGTGTGTGTGTGTGTGTGTGTGTGTGTGTGTGTGTGTGTGTGTGTGTATGTGAGTGGTGTCTAGAGGTGTCTATAAAACCTTTGTTTGTTTTTTCAAAAAATCCCTGTTGAGACTACACATTTCAAACTGAAAGAAATGCTTGAACAGTATGTAATCTAAAAAAAAGGAACGTTTGACTGGCAAGTCCAATTATATGAGGAAACCAAAATCCGAAAATGACACACATTCTGACGCTAAAACGCTAGAGACACATAAATCCGTAAACAGCTAAAGATGAAACCGTCTCTCTGTGGACCTCCACTACCGCAGGGTCTGACCCCGACACTAACACCTGGAGAGACAGACGCCCCCCCCCCCCACGCCCCAACGTTCCTGACCTCTCCCACCCTATTTGCCATCCTTAAGCCAAGGTCAGACACACCTCCAAACAGGCATAAATGAACCCTTCCTCAAAGAAGCAGCGCACCGGTGCGCACAGGTTCAGTCCCCTCAAGCCAAGCAAAACAGATGTCACACACGTGCCTCCTTTAAATCCACAGTTTTGAAATTCATTTTTACTAAAGTGTCAAATGAAATTACCTTGTTGGCCCAAGGGAATAAAACGTGCCTTATCCATGTTCAGTTCCCCCATCAAAGTAAAGTAAGGGAAGAAAGGTGGCAGTGATGTTTTACAGATTGTGTGTGTGTGTGTGTGTGTGTGTGTGTGTGTGTGTGTGTGTGTGTGTGTTTGTGTGTGTGTGTGTGTGTGAGAGTGTGTGTGTGGGGTCGTTGGCCCTTGGGGACCCTTGGGTCTGTGTAATGACAGACTGCGGCACTTGAAGTGACGCACATCTATAAGTCTCTACAGCTGCCGGAGTACCGGAATATAGAGAGAGAGAGAGAGAGAGAGAGAGAGAGAGAGAGAGCAAGAGAGAGAGAGAACTGCACACGTCCAAGCATGACCCGCCGCCCCCCACTACCTCTCCAACTCCCACCCACATCACATCACACAACACCCACAAGCACAGAGGTCACCCCGCCTCAGAACAAGCTTTTGGAGTGCTGGTGGTCAGCTCCAATCTGTGACAAACACCAGTTAAGTGTAGCTGTGATAAGACAGAAGGAGGGCGAAAGTGTGTGCGTGT
This sequence comes from Clupea harengus, assembly GCF_900700415.2. NCBI lineage: Eukaryota > Metazoa > Chordata > Actinopteri > Clupeiformes > Clupeidae > Clupea > Clupea harengus. The sequence continues at coordinate 6,998,236 of NC_045162.1, read as the reverse complement.
GTGTGTGTGTGTGTGTGTGTATGTGTGTGTGTGTGTGTGTAAGAGAGAAAAGGCAAAAGAGAGAGAGATAGACTGAGAGACTGACACTATAGTTTTGGGTATATGTTCACAGACTGAGAAAAACGGCAATAACGAAAAACAGACAGCCAGAGAGAAAGGGAGAGTGAGAGAGAGAGAAAGAGAGAAAGAAAGGGAGAGTGAGAGTGAGAGAGACAGAGAGAGAGTGAGAGAGAGAGTGAGAGAGAATGAGAGTGAGAGAGACAGAGAGAGAGTGAGAGGGAGAGGGAGAGTGAGAGACAAACAAAAGATATGACTGAAAAGGAAGCAGAGCAAGCTGCCTGTGACACTGTCTAGGGTTCCTATCATCCTAAAAAGCTTCTGGTCCCGGGGCTGTGTGTTGAGCAAGAACAGAAAGAAAAAAAATGTCTGGAGGACAAAGATGGAGTGTTAATAATTAATTGACATCCGCTCTGCACTGCTGCCCCCTTCTCCTGGTGTTCCCTTCCTTCCCTATCCTGGTCCAGACGTTTCTCTTCCACCCCATCCTTCCCTGTCCTGGTCCAGACGTTTCTCTTCCACCCCATCCTCCCCTGACTTAAACCGTGCCAAAGGATCTTTAAGACTACAGAGGACCATTATAAACATGTGCAACTTTCTGTTCTCTGTCGTCTTACACCTAGTTGCCGTTTGAGCGGAGCATAAACGAAAGTCACCGTTCACTTCTGCTTACATTCCGCTCTTGGATGTGAATATATAGCTGAAAGAGAAACACTGCCACTCGCCAATTTGTTTGAGGTCGTTTTTATTATGAAAAATGGGGATTGATCACGTGACTGTGGTGGTGTGCGCCACTGGTCTGAGCAGCTGCTGAGCGGCACGATCCAACAATCACTTTCCCACACTACTCTGCAATCTGAGGTTAACCGTAACAGCCGTTGGGGCAACCATCAAACAACCACCTCAAGACCACAACCATGCTCCCAGCAACATTGCCCCAGCATAATACCCCAGCATTAGTCATGTATCATTGTAGCGTAAAAAAGCAGGCAAGCCCATCGTATCAAATCCCTGAAACCTTTCACAGGATCGTCTTAGTCATCTTTACTTTGGAGAAAGTAGGCAATTAGCGTGCTGCGTATTCAACGCGAATGTTCCTAATGTCCTGCCCCGGGAAAAATCTTTGCTCCATTTGCGAAACGCGCCTGTGGAAATGCCAGGTCTATTTTTCAAAATAATTAAAATGAGGAAAATCGATTTTACTGGGTTTAGTTTTTTTTTCTTCCCATCACTATTTCCATGGGCGAAGAGCGGTAAAGAAAAGGA
>NC_045162.1:6939413-6994413 GCF_900700415.2 Clupea harengus | reverse complement strand
CACCAGCCTCTCTCTCCCTCTCCCCTCTCTCTCTCCCCCTCTCCTCTCTCTCCCCCTCTCCTCTCTCTCCTAAGCCCAGCTGGTTCTCCTCCACCCTGGGCCCAGGCTGGCAAATGTGTTTTTTAACCTTGACTCGGAGGTGTCAGAGCTGGGAGAGTGCATTATTTGTCACCATGAATAGCATTTAACAGGAGCGAGGCCCAGAGGAGAAGCCCACTGCGCCACATGCAAGTGCAGCCTGGGAAACTTCATTAATCTTGCTGTCACTTCCATGACGCTTTTCATTAGTTATGGTGCTATCTGATCAACAGGCTGACGATGGGTCTTTCTCTCTGTCTGTGTGTGTGTGTGTGTGTGTGCGTGCGTGTGTGTGTGTTTTGTTATTTCATGTGAGAAGCCTCCAAACTGCTATCTGTAGCTGAGGGACAGGAAGAGATGAGCAAAACAAAGAGAGATAGAGAGAGAGAGAGAGAGAGAGAGAGAGAGAGAGAGAGAGAGAGAGAGAAAGAGAGAGAGGGGGAAAACACAGGGAGAGGGAAAGAAAATAAGACAGGAGAGAAGAATAGGGGGAAGGCGATGGCTTTTTTTCCGTTGGTTTGATCCTCCTGTTGTGCCCAATCATAAAACATGCAGTGAACAGGCAGAACAAATGCAGCCGTGGTCCGACACGAGAATACGCCACACAGCGTCTATTCCTCGATACATTCGAGCTCACTGCAAGGCGAGGTTAGACAGAAAGAAAAACAGAAAAAGAGGCACACACAGAGAGAGAGAAAGAAAAAGAGAGAAAAAACAGATAAACAAATTAAATAAGTTAATAATTCAATCTTTCCGAGTGCCCTTCGGGCATGTAATTGGAGTTCTTGTTCTCTAATGGAGTGTACCTGTTTGTCATTCCACACCAGACATCATTCTATCAAAAAACATATTCCTCTATGAGTGCAGTGTGGCGAGACTTGCCCTACGCATATAAATGGCTGTCGTGGAGTCTGACTGCCGGCGTGTGTAAAAGAAAAGCTTTAAGCGGCGGGCACCCCACCCCACCCCAGCCCAACCCCCTTCCCAGGATGAGGATGCCATCAGGCAGGACAATAAGGAGAAAGCAATGCTTGCCCAAAGATCACTGTCACTGTTCACTGGTCTTTATCTCTCTCTCTCTCTCTCCCCCTCTCCTTTCTCTGAGGCTTTTTTAACACAGCCTTTTCAAGGTGGGAATATTGAGCCTTTCCTATCCGACTCGACATTCTGTGGAAAAGGCACGGAGGTGGAATGGGGGGTCATTGTTGTTGTTCTGTCTCTGATCTGGCAGCGGAGGTAGTCGCGGAACCGGAACGATGTCTGTGGAAAAGGGACAGCCAGCATGGCGGAACAGGGGTGTGATGCAGCCAAGCAACTAACCAAAACAGAGCGAGACTACTGCGTTGTCAGAACACACAAATCTGCCATGATGAGCATTAGCATGTTGTACATGATGCGCACCAACTTTGGTTGAGTCTGAGCATTGCTATAAATCACACCAACTTTGGTTAAGTCTTGACATTGCTAAATGTGTGCGGCTCATTTAGTTCACACGTCATTGTTTTTCTGAAAGTTACAGGTAGGCTTAGTTTATTTCTGACACGTATGTTATGGTGCATTTGGAACAACTCAGAATTCTGAACGTCTTACAATCCCAGCTACGACTTTAATACATCTGAGCCGAATGTAAACATAATGATGTGTATTTTCCCTCTATCTGTTGGGTATCAATAATGATGTACGTTTTCGTGTTCATTTTGACACACTGCCTCTTCATACATGTAAAACATTATAAAACTCATTTAAAAACGTTTTTAACCTTTGTCATAGTCAAGATCTCATTGTGAAATTGATAATAATGTCAAATTGATTAAATGATGCCCCGCACAGGGATATGTTTTCCAGAGCTATTTTTTCATCAGTTCAGAGCTCCAACTTGAAGTGGCATCGTAGTGCAATTTTCAGACTTGGAACTATCCGAGTGTTCTTGAACACAGCATTATTGGTCAACCTAGACTCTATGCAAAACGACACGCCTCTGGAACGCTGGCATGCCATGTTAAAGGACCCACTGGGGTGGCATCATGCCACCTGCTTGGTTCAGTATCAAACAAGCGAAGGTGGCATAATGAGGGTGGCATAATAAATGGCATTATTGCGGGATCTCTGTACTAAAAGGACTTCTATCTATCTCTCTCTGTGTCTGTCTGCCTGTCTGTCTATCTATCTATCTCTCTACCAATTTCACTGTGAAAACAATTATCAGTAATGATGGATGAGAGCTATTAGGAGATGACTGCACACTACCAAACACTGCCTCCCCCTCCACCCCCCCCCCCCACACACACACACACACGCAGGCACCCACACCCCCACACACACCTTCCTCCCACTGCCCATTCGGGGCCAAAACCTAGCAGTTCCCACCATTTCCCTAGCATGTGTTTCGCATCACCAAGCCCCTGTGCCGAAAGGGAGGATTTGAGGAACTCTGTCATACATGTCGGAGAAGAATGTGAGTTTGGGTTTCACTTATCTTCCTCTGGACACGCTCAGGTTGGGAGCAAACTCCTGAGCCTGCTTCGAGAAGTTGGTCATAATCTTATCTGTCTGAACTCCTGCATTCCTGAAATCACACATAGGTGTGTTTGTGTGTATGTGTGTGTGTGTGTGTGTGTGTGTGTGTGACAGATAGAGAGAAAGAATCATGCCAAATAGTTTTTCTCTTTCACTCACATACACAAACAAAGGCAGATATGCATAATATACAATATATTATAAATATAAAGATGTATAATCTATAATATATAACTATTAAGATATACACCAGATCATATAGAAATATTTTAGATGATGTATATATAGATGAAAAAGGGAACGACCTGGTTTTCTATAAACACTGTTTACTGCATTGGAACCTCTCCAATATGTGTATAAACATGGGTTTTACACAGTTCCTCAGATGTGTACCATACCTCTTCACGATGTCATACACCACTTCCTAACGGCGAAATGTTACGTCTTTTAACTTTCAACAGTGTATTTCACAGGAAAGCCTTCTTTTCCCTATAATCTCACATCAAAATCCAAATTCTTTCCTTATCTGTGAAATGCCCCCACCGCTTATGTGGAAAGGGCAGGCAAAAATGATATCAGACGACAACGTTGTTTGAGCTCTTCAAATCCAGATGTATGAAACGAACGTCTCACTTGAAGGTATTTCTGCGTGCTTCATGAACGCACGAACGATCACATCACATCGCATGCATCACAGATGTTCTCTGTCTCTCACATATTCTTAAGTGTTTAATGAACACATTTATATGAATGTAAATTACAGCATGATACTCCCTGCTGAGTTCTTGCTGTGCTTTAATGACATGCAACATAGCACATACATTTGTCCTGAAGAAAGGCCTGTGTGCTTTCATGCAATTGCCCAATTTAGCTTCTTTTTACTTCAAGTTGTTCTAGTGAGAATCTATGCATGTGTCTCTCTCCCTCTTTATGCGGTGCACTCGGCACGGATTCTCGCAATTTCAACATGCGCTAATAGGGGTGTGAGAACCCATAGCCGTGAAAGATTACCAGTTCTCACTGAGCAAATGTGATAATGCATTTTGGAAATCGTCGTCACTTCAAACTTGAGCGTGAACATAAATTACCAGCGGTTGTCCAACAACATTTCGTGTTTTTTTTCCCCCCCGTTGAACACACCATTGGGGATTCACTATCCCATAGATTTAATCCTCTAAAATGGGCCTGTTTCAGTGGCCCAAATGATATAGGGCTGGGCACGATCGAGACTATAGTGGCCTGAACAGCACTCCGCCGGGTTAGACTCGTGTGATGAATGCGTTATCATATTCCACCGAAGCCACAGAAACACACCAGAGCAGTACCGTTGTGTCCTGCGTCCACACGGACCCCTTGCCAAGTGGGTTTATTAAAAACACATTTTTCAGTGGAGTCGCCGTCGTCGCCTGATAGATTGAGTTTCTGTCTGCGGAGGCGCCCCTGCTCGCCCCCATACCCCCTCTCCCACCCACGCCCATGGATCACGCTATCTCAGGCGAACGCAGAGCTCACGGAGCACACAAGCCGGCCGTGCCCTGGCTATAAAACTGATTCCAGATCTGAACATAACGTGCTGTCTTTATTTCCCTCCCTGAAACTCAACCCTGCTCCTCCTTCTCGTTCTCCAGCTCTCTTTATAATTGTCCTCATCCCTTCATTTATCTGTCTTTTCTCACTTTCTCTTTCTCTCATCTTTATTGTGTCTCATCGTTGCTCTTTCCTTTGCTTCCTCTCCTCTCTTCATTTTTCCCTGCCTCTCTCTCTCTCTCTCTCTCTATTCACTCTCCCCATCATTTCACCCTTCCCCCTCCTCCCTTTCTGTGCTTTTATCTGCCTTTACAGCTTGTTCAGAGGAGTAGTTGAGAGAAAACGAGGAAGCTATTGATCTGGGGATAAGACTTGAGTCCAAACGGCCACAATGGATGAGGGGATCTCATCTGCATACTAAAAACAACATTGGCTCAGACAAATACACACTACTGCTGATGAAAGGCCGCTGATAGAACTTTGTTTCATGAAATGGCAGAGAAAGAGGGGATATACGTTTTATTAAACAGAAACAGCAAACCAACCATACAGTGCAAACACCGCAGCAAGCAATATATTGTCACATAAACAAATTCAGTTTCAGTTTTAAATTCAGAGTTGAAGCAAGTGACTGCAAATAAAATGACTGCAAGAAAACAAATACACGAATACACACTGGTCACGGTCTGCAGTACTGTTTGGCGTCCCTGAATATTTATTTCATTACTTCATGAAATGAGCAACTATTTTCTCTAAGTAATCTTCTGTGTTATTCTTACATTCTCGGAAATTTCGAACCTCCCTCCTTAGAGAGACTTGTCCTATTTGCCACTTAACGGAACTTTCCCCACTCACTCCCTCTCGCTCTCTTTCTCTCCAGTGACATTTGAGCAAGAGAAAAAAACCACAGCCAGGGCCAAACTCCACCCAGTGGCTTCCTGGCTTTAACAGCTGTTAATTAAACGCTGATGTGGACTGGACACCAGCTAACTGCAGCCAGTTTGTGTGTTCCCTAAAAAAAAAAAAAACCTTCGGCTGATATTAAGCAGAAAATCGGAGTTGGATGAGACCCCACCAGGGGAAGGATACGCGACTCAGTTGCTCGTGGAGCAGAACGCCGCCCCACTGTCTGAGGCGAGGCTGCCTATCGACTTGTTCGAGTTTAGCCGCTACCACCGACTCTACTTGTTATGTTCGCCTTGCGATGTCTGAGCGGTGCGTTTCAGACAGGCGTGACAGCGAGTGCGTCATCACACGAGGATCCCGTTTGCGGGTCTTTACTCCGACATGCTAAAACTGATACAAATCTCCTACACATATCCAGCCCCTGTAGCTTTGGGGTGCCGTTGATTAAACCCAGGCAGACGAAGCCGTCTTTCCATGCTTCGTGCAGATTCTCTTGCTTGTTTGCCAAATCTAATTGAAGGTCCAACAAATGAAGCGAAGGTGTTTTTTTTTTTTTTATTTAATTTTACTTCTTTTTCAGTATGGCGTACATGAATCAGCAGCGCTGGCCAAAGACAGGCTGAACCGCTTCAGTGAAGCAGATCTCAGCTGTGGGGTCTATTGATTTTTCAGGCACTCTTTAAGCCTTTGGTACAGTCGGTCAATATGGACTTGATTTACACAACTTCCAAAAATGAGTCGAGTCTCCACACATATCCCTCGCTGTAGGCCTGAAGACCACAGCTGCTGACTCAGCTCATTGCTAATTAAAATGACGGGGTGGGGGTTTGAGATGGGTATTGACGGAGCTTGGGGGAGCGGATCCTGGTTAGTCCCCACTCCTGTCCCACCTTTGCATAGTCGAGCAATCACGCCATAATGCCCACGAGCTAACCTTGGAGCAATATTTCGCCCATCAAATGAATACGTTTTATTTTCTCACCTTGACTACGCTTGGAGGACTAAATTGCCCTGCAGTTCATGGTGTCCAATTGCATTATCAGAGATAGCTTGAATGGGAACGGGCTGAGGCCAGCTCATTTTTCTTTAAAATCTCTTCCCTGGTCTGGAATGACAAACCACGAACAGAGTCATTAGTGACAATTACCCTTTTCGATGCTGCAGGGGCTTTTATATCTTCCTGACAGACAGTTTTAAAGATTTGTACACTAGTTTGAAATCATTCGCGTGAAATTATCTGCCAGACATTGTTGTTTTTAGTTAGAAAAGGTGCACAAGAGCCATCATTTTGTCAGATTGTTTAGATTGTTTCTCATAGAGAGAACCACAACAGGAAGTACTTGATGCCGTCTCAGAAGAGCTTGAAGCCGCTGCCTGGTATAGACAGTATTCAGAGCTTCTACACAGGTCCTGCACAGCTCACAATGGTTATATTAGGAGCCTGAATAAAAGCCTCTATAACGTTACTGTAATCACACAGAACGTTCCACAACTATCCTTTCTTCAGAAGTGAGAACATTCAAGCGCCGATGCCTTGGAGCTGGAAAAGTTATGAGAAGAAAACGTAATGAGGTGGGGGGGGGGGTGAAACCTGAGTGCATATCTGAACTGCAATCGGCGAATGTGGAAATACAGTCTTCAGGTATACCCAATCAGCTTCCTCCAGCTTGAGCCACATTAACACTGCATTTAAACCACCGTATGAGAATGAGATGAAAGGCTCATTATCTAGAGCGCTTGAAAAAACAAGAGTGGCTAATGATAATGCTCAACACTGCATTTAAACCACCGTATGAGAATGAGATGAAATAACAAGAGTGGCTCAATGTGGCAAACATCTCCAGTCAGGCTAATAAGAATAATAGCATGAACCGATCAGATCATGTTATTTCCATAATCTTTAAAGTCATATTACTCTTTAAAAATATTTTTTTTTTGTGTGGCCATTTTAGTATTTCTACATTACTAAGAATAAATATGATGAGTTAGCTGCTTCAGTGCATAGCCATGCTTCCGGAAGTGCATCGACAGGACTATTTTCAAACACAGTCTATCTATCCAACCGACCCCCTCCACACAGTCAGTCCACTCCAGCGTTGAGGATGCTGGCACTAAAGAGGTGCGCTTTTTCCAGCGTGTTCCTCCGGGGCAGTAAATTTCGACCAAAACGTATAACTCAATAAAGTACACAACCTCAAGGTTATTTACTGTTTTCTAACGACTATCATACAGGCCCATAATGCGGAGGAAAGAATGTGCACCTTGTCAGCCCGTGACACCTACAGGCCAATAAATCTGGAGGATGCTGACGCGCCAAAGATGAACGGCCACGTCCTCACAAGCTACTGTCAAGGTTAGCGAGGGGGAAGCATTGCCTGTGATTACACTCTTTTCTGCTCGCTGTCTGGTACCCTGCAATAAAGTAACCCTCATGATGTTCTGGTGTCAGCTTTGGCAACCCAAGCCCCTCCTAATCCCAAAATAGTCACCTATCCTCTTTAATGTCCTTTCAAGGAATTCACACTCGGGGGACATGATATATGTACTCTCAACTCTCACGTACACACACATGGTGGCCTGTATGGGGAACCGAGGCACTGTGACACACACACACCCACACACACACACACACACGCACACACACACACACACACACACACACACACACACACACACACACACACAGACAAGCACATCTTGCCCCACGAGGCTGACGATGACAGCATGACATACAGACACACACAAACAAACACACAGACACAAACACACACACACACACACACACACACACACACAGAGAGAGAGACACGCGGTGACAACTGAACAATAGGTCCCTGCCATTGCTAGACGAACCGCCCTTGAGGAATTTCAACAAGCTGTTTATTAGGCAGACACAGATCACCCACTGTAATTACCAGTCAGGGTGCTGCATGCAACGCTTTGAGTGATTACCCCAGAGGGGGAGGGGAGGGCTGGCTGTCCGCGGCGAGGCGGATGGCCTGTTTGAGTAACGTCTGCGCTCGCTAACTCTGCTGACACCTCAACTCTGGAGCGGTTATCAGGCCGGTGCACAGCCCCAAACAGAATCAATTCTGCCGTCCGGAGGAACAACGTCAGGAAACAAATAAGCGCGAATCATAATAAATAAAAACAACAAGGTCACAAAGCAAGCGAAATTCAATTAAGTTTGTTAAAAAAAAAGTGAAATAATAGGATTTGTTCAGGTATCTCGTGTGTATGTGACCAACTCTAAATACAATTTTAGGGCCAGGGCTTCAGACTGAACTACATCAATATAAACTAAACGGAACAGTCAAAATAGTCTATTTTGTTTTCATAGAGCCCTGGTGTGCAACTGCAGACAGACAAACACAAGGACACTAACAGAGACCGGCGCAGAAGCAAGACCAGAAGTGTGAGACAATGGGGAGAACCTGAAAATGAACCACCCCACATATTCCTCGAACATTACAGGACCACACACACAGGACTAAAACAGAACTCAAGACTCACACGAACACGGCCTGTGTCTGTTTACTACCAGTGCCAACATGAGCCAATGTGAGCCAGGCCTTGGCTGTGGGCAGTGGTGTTTAACTGCAGTCTCTTAACTGCTTCACTGCTCATAAGCCCAGTTTCAATTCAGCGTCTGTTGTCATGCACTCTGAGGGACATGAGTGAGATGTCTTAAACTCCTAAACTACTAAAAATGATTTACACTATTGAAATGAATTAGATTGTGCACTCTGTGTTTAAATGTGTATCAAGCATAGCAAACATACTGATGTGTGAAATGTATAAAGAGGTGTATCAGGGGAACTATCCGCCTACTGTCTCCCAGAGGCTATTCATTCATAAGCTGGAATCAGCCCGGTTCTCACACACGGGTTACTTTCTGGTATACCAGGACAACAGAGCAGTCCTTCAGCGAGTAGTCGAGTCACTGCCTCCCACACGAGAAAGCACCGATCCGACGCCTCCGCAAACCTCCAGGTCGCCAACAAGTAGTGATAGTACAGATGTAACACGCAGAGAAACGACGAGTCATGCAAGTAATGATAGTACAGATGTAACAGGCAGAGGAACGACGAGTCATGCAAGTAGTGATAGTACAGATGTAACAGGCAGAGAAACGACAAGTCATGCAGAAAACCAAACTGAACAGACTGCAGACCCGGAAGAGAGGCCCACAGCAACGGTGGAGAGCAAGTGACGCCAATTTGAATGAGTCCCGTACCACATATCATAGGTCAAGAGAGGCGGAAGAACTGAAACCCTAAAAGACTGCAAAGTCACAACTCCTGAAGTCTTTAAGAGGGTGGCGCTTTTGTCACTGGACCTCCCCATCCTTGCTATCATCATTGAGAGCTTGCCTACCTTGCCAAGGGACAAATGGCAGAAAATCAGAAACAAACTCAAGAAGAGCAACTTCTGCTAAAACGGATGAGCGCCAAAAAACTGAATCTAAACTCCAAACGAACGAATGCCGAATGAAATGCAGACTCCAGCAAGAGGAAAGTAATAAAAAAAGGGCATTGAGGCCCATTTGAACCAAGCTATTCGACAGCTGGGACGAGTGGGAGCAGAGAAGCGCCAACTCAGAAGCCAACTGGAGAGGGCAACGCAGCAGGGCAAGGATTGGGCAACGCAGATGGAAGCCATCAAGGTCTGAATTCACAGATACCAAAACCTGAGAGGGACTGGTCGAAATCGCCCAGCTACATGACATTGAGTAGAAGAGGCGTGTTGATGACATGGATGTGTGGGTATGTATGGACATGCACGTGCAAACAAGGTGCGTGTGTGTGTGCGTGTCTGCATGGGAGTGTAATAGGGTGTGTGTGTGTCTGTGTGTATCGACATGGAGTGTAATAGGGTGTGTGTGTGTGTGTGTGTCTGTGCATATTGGCATTGGAGTGTAATAGGGTGTGTGTGTGTGTCTGGGCGTATCTGCATGGGAGTGTAATAGGGTGTGTATGTGTGTATGTGTGTGTGTGTGTATGTGTGTCTTTGCGTGTCTCCATGGGAGTGTCATAGGGGTTGTTTATTTGCATAATCAATAATCAACCTCACGGGAGTTTGGATGTAATCACGATATGTATTCACACCATATTACTGAAAGTATCCAGTGTGCTCACAGTGTATTGTTTTGTACTCAAGTAGAATGATTTATAGGAGCCTCATTAGATGGGACTATGGGAGTCTCATAGGAGGGAAATGTGCTGGAAAACATGTGAATGAGTGTGAAGAAAATCAACAATCAGGTTAACCACCGTGACAGTCTGACAAACTACTAAAACTTCTAAACTTCAAAAAATGATTTACACCACTGAAATGAATTAGATTGTGCACTCTGTGTTTAAATGTGTATCAAGTATAGCAAACATACTGATGTGTGAAATGTATTAAGAGGTGTATCAGGGGAACTATCCGCCTGCTGGCTGAACGCTCCCCACCGTCTCCCAGAGGCTGTTCATTCTGAAGCTGCAATCAGCCTGTTTCTCCCACATGGGATACTCTCCAGCACACCAGGAGATATCTGTCTGGCCTCGTCCTTGAAGGCAGGCGCAGTGGACTGACCAAATATGACATGAATATTTCCAGGCCCAACGGAACCTCCAATTAAAAAATAACACAGAATCCATGGGGAAGGGTCAAGGAAGATTTAGAGAGACAAGAAGGGGTTCGTCAAATGTGTAAGAAGGGAATGCAAAAATCAGTATTGTCTTGAGACGTGCGCAGGTTTATGCTGTTGGTATTGTACTGGGAAAATAAACCTGATAAAAAAAAGAAAAAAGATTTGACTAAGAACAAAGAGTTTTATCCAGATCTGAAAAGAAAAGTTTTTACTTTATCTACAAATCAGCCACGACACTGGGTCTGTGGAGAACCAAGCCAGCACATTCGGCTTTCTGTAAGTCTGACAAACTCGGTTGCTGACAAATTCAATTATTTAATTTGCTGGGGTGTCAACTCATGGCAAATGCAGCTTCCCTTTTTATGGCAGTTTTGTGGAAAATGCTTAATGATTTTAAAGGAAGAATGCAATGGTAATAGAACATTTCAGTTGTGTGTTCCGGGAAGAAAGAAAAAAGAACAATGCCCAATGGTGCAATTTAAGTCTCCATTATAATTTATGTTCATGTTTATCTCTTGTGTTACGAGATCTTTCCATGTGGGATAGCTGAAGTGTGTTAAAATTAAGAAAAAATGGACACAGTCTTAATTCATAATTCTGAACTCTTAAGAAGTCAATATCAAAACGTTTGTGTATTGGGGATATAACACAGCAGTACCCTTTCCACAAATCCCACAACCAGCAACGTCTCTAACTGAAAACGAAGTCGACACTGGTTTGATATTGCATTAAGCAGAGCAACAACAGCATTCCATGCGCTCGTAAACACTTTATTGTTTTGTTGTTTTGTCGGCTCGACTGAGGCGATGCTGCCGTGGTCTGGCTCGCTGGTTGTGTTTCTTTTTCTTTTCTTTCGGAAAAAGAGATGAAATCAGTGCACGCTTTAACAGGGGGAGTCTGGAGCTTTTTTTTTGCACCGCATTAAAGAGACTCCACTGCCAGCTGAGGCCAGATCGGGAAAAAAAAGAGAAAACAGCAACAACATGAGACACACAGCTGTAGGCCTCTGCCATTTCCTTCCTCTAGACTCGGCGTAGTTCATCAGTGTGCTTCACCGAGGCAGCGCCGATAGAAACGGTTAGCCACTTTTTCCCTAATCCCCCCCATGAGACCGGTTCATTTACTGTGGTAATTATGCCATTTAAGGAGCTCAAAATGTCCAACCAAAGCCAACACTAGTAAAGAGACTCTGGAGAGACATCATAGATCTGTACCAAACCTACCTTTACAGCGCACAAACAGGGAGAGAGAGAGTGAGTGACTAAGAATAAAGTGTAATTTGCGTATTGTTTTGACGTTCTTGTTTTATTCATGTGCTTCCTTCAGGAAGCCAAGCCATGCCTTTAGAGTGGTCAGGCTTCTACCTCTAAATGGCTCTAATGAAGTATTTGTTTTTAAAGCCATCAGGTTGACCCTTTGCCAGAGCTCAATCTCTCCATTAGGGTACATCAAATAGAGTCTGTCTAAAGATGACTCACTCAAAACATTAAGGTTCAGCTTTGGGGAGCCTGATCCTGATCCCCCTCCTCACTTCCTGATGCCAGATATAGAGATGTTCCTTCGTCAGATGAACTTTGACTCCTAACCCTGCCAACAATGTCTGCCTTTTTATTGTTTGTGGCACACTAACAAATGCAGAGGGTCCGCAATTGGCTGAGATTTCAGCTCAAGAAGAAGAAAAGGATTCTTGTCATGTCTTTTAATAGCGCGTTCCTCTCCTCTCCTACCCAGCCAGTAAAGCGTGATATACATTTCAAATTCTTTGGATCCCTTGAAGCAGCTTTAGCTTCACTTCATTCCGTTTATTCTGTTGGGGTTATTCTACATCTGTCAGACATCCTGTTGTTCTATATGCATGAGCAATACATCACAGTGTAGACATGGACATGGTATGACAACGAACCTTAGCATTCAATGAAATATTTGAATTCCATCCAGAAATGCTATTTGTGTGTGTCAAGCTAACTCCAAGAAGGATTTCCCCTGCTGCATTACAGCCAAATCCTTTCATTTGTATCTATTTTACTCTATTTCATTATTTATTTCTATTGTTTGGCTGTTTCTGAGCAGACAAAACGTGTAAATAAATAGACAAATAAATAAATAAATCACAGAAGACCTGCACAGCCTTTCAAGAGAAGAAGTGTGGAAATAATGGACAATCCCCTCTGTGCAGGAGCTTGGAATTCTTCCGAAAGCCAGAGGACACCGCATGTTTGGAGTTAGGAAAAGTCTGGTAACTATATTCCCTTTGTCTTCGTCAAGCTGGCTAATTAACAAAGAGCTTGTGGTCAATCTGTGCTTTCCACAGCACCACTTAGGCATCGGTAGGCCATCCGCCGTCTGCCGTCCTCTTCTTCTGGGATAATGTGGCGTGTAAGAGGGGAATCCTGTGCAGTCTGTGAAAGATGCTTCCAGTGATCTGATTCATCTGACTCCACGTGTGCCCCCATTTTCACCAAGAGAGAAGAGGAGAAGAGGGGAGAGGAGGAGGAAAGAGGAGAATAGGGGAGAGGAGGAGGAAGAAAGAGGAGAAGAGGGGAGAGGAGGAGGAGGAAAGAGAGGCATTGTAACGCAGGACTGGATTCATTCAGGAGTTATGGTTTGGTCGTAAAAAGACATACTATGTTGGCAACTCCCACCTGTTTCATATTTGGCTGCATTCAAACTTTGCCCAAAATGTCAGTGAGAACAGCAAGAGAGAAAGAGAGAGAGAGAGAGAGAGAGAGAGAGAGAGGGAGAGAGATTGTGCATGTAAGAGAAAGAGAGGGAAAGTGAGAGATGAGAAAGCGAGAGAGAGAGAGAGAGAGAGAGAGCTTGTGCATGCAAGAGAAAGAGAGGGAAAGTGAGAGATGAGAAAGAGAGAGAGAGAGAGTTTGTGCATGTAAGAGAAAGAGAGGGAAAGTGAGAGATGAGAAACAGAGAGAGATGGGGAAATATGGATGCAGACTACCAGCTCTTCTCCCCTCCCCCCTCCCTGGGGAAAAACTGTCTACGGGTTGAATTCCAGCAGACACGGGTCCCTCTGGATATTTGTCATCCCTCATCTCCCCTTTGATCCCCGTGCAAATCTCTGCCTTCCAACGCTCCGTCTCTCCACTGACTCCCATCATCCTTTTCTAATTAAGCCCAGGCTCTAGCTCTGGATCTGTTTTTTTTTTTTTTTGGACGTTGCGCCTTCTCTGCAAGTCCAAAAATAATCAGCTGGGGCCCACTTCAGCGGGAGCAAATAAGAGAGAGACAGAGAGAGAGAGAGAGAGAGAGAGACAGAGAGAGAGAAAGAGAAAAAAAAAACTTGATTTGGTTTTCACTTTTCCACAAGAGCAGTAGCTGACCCCTTGATTACATTCACGCACAGCAATTGTCACACAGCAATCCAATGTGTTTGCTTCGTATCCCTTGGAAACCTCAAGCTACTGTTATTTTACAGTTTTAATTAGCTTGCAGAAAAGAGGCAATAATGAGTCTGATTTAGCCCTAATGGTAAGTAAACAAACCATCCTGGTTTGCATACACAGGTGACAAACGTTAGAAACACGAGCACATGTTTATTCACACTTATATGTACTTACGTGACGCCAAATCTGTATCCCTCAAGAGCACATTTCACTCCCAGCTTGGCAAAGAGCACAGCACTTAAAAAATAAACTCATGCCTCCTTTTGCATAGTTGTAACCATGGCTACAGCGCAGTATCAGACAGAAATGAGTTTCGGAGCAATTTTTTCCCCTTCTCTCTTAAAACTGATAAAAATAGTGTCCTTGTAAGTACAAGCAGACGGAAAGAAGGAAATGCGAATGTGATTGCGCCACAGCAGTAGTACAGCGTTACACCATTTCAACACTTAGTGTTTGCAGCCAAGACTTCTTAACATTGTAGACACAAATGTTAGCTACATACAGATCATTTAAGCATTCATCAGTTTCATATCGTTTGGTTACTAAACTTCTAGACGTTTGGGGTGACACCTTTTTCTTTTGAAAGTCAGTGGCCTGTATCATGCATAGGGATGAGATAGCTGTTGGTCACAGGTGACAGGTCACAGGTGAGTCCCCACTCCCCGCTGTCAAAGGTAATGGCCCATCAAGTCAGTGTGAACTGTAGGGAAAGAAGAGGGAATAAAGGCCTTTCTACAGTTTATTGAAAATACTGTAGTCCAAATCCAAACATGCAATGGATCAAATTACAAAGTATAGAAGATGGATCAAATTATAATGTATTGAAGATGGATCTAATTATAATGTATAGAAGATGGATCAAATTATAATATATAGAACATGGATCAAATTATAATGTATAGAAGATGCACTCATGTTGCATTCTTGGAACCACATAGCCTATATATGGGCTAATACATCATACGCATCCTTCACTAGGCTACACCAGAGCATTTGTTTGAAATCATCCTCAGTGAGATTGCGTGTACGTTTAGCTGCCTGCTATACCATACCAAATCACTATATCGTACTGATACCTTACTGATATATAGTGCACCAACAGAAATGTTGATGAAGCCTAAAATAATTTTGAAGGTCTCTGCAAAGCACACATTTGTACAGCCATAACAGGGAATATACTGATATACTGACAATTAAGAGAGAGAGAGAGATGAAAACAGTTTTCACCAATCACATGAGTTGCAGAGATGAGATAAGATAGCCACCAACCCTGACCTCTCTATGTGCTAATCAGCAGCCATTATGGCACCAGCCATTTCCAAAACCAGTCACCACAACATCTGTGAGTTAACGAATCACACTTAAAAGTCATAAACAGAAACCTCAATTGAATCGAATCGAAATTAAAAAAAAGTAACATTCTTCCATGCTGTCCACTGACACACCTGACGAGAAGTCCCAACTAGGGCAAGGTCTGGACTATGGTAAATAGCCTAAGAGCTCACACTAGCACAAGCAGCAAACTAAGAAGAAAATACTCATGACTGGCCATGTAACACAACCTGTTCCACCCAGAAGGTTTGTTTATTGTTTGTGAATATGCATATTGTGAAAACACCACTAGCGACTATGTTATGCTAAAAACTTTAGCTTTAAGATAGTTAGAAATATTTTAACCTATTATTACGCTACGACTCATATTATACTATGACTACGATAACAATAATAATAACTATTATTATACTACTACTAATAATAATAATAATACAAATAATAACAACAACAACAATAATAATAATAATAGTTGCTATAATTGTTATTGTTATTATTATTATTATCATAATAACAACTATATGCCATAGTAAGCCAGTTTGAAGTACAAAAGACATTTTGAAAATAAGCCCCATTCACAGTGTTGGTGGGCCGTGTTCCATCCATACATTACACTGATAAAAAAGAGTCAATTCAAGGATCTGGAAACATCCAAAGGCCTCTGGTATCTCTCGGCCTTTTGTTATGTGCCCAGCAGAGCGGGCTTCGAGGTGAGCCCCCTTTGAAGTGTCTCATGAAATAGCGAGCACTCCATCACGAGAGCGAGAGACAGTGTTTAAGTGTGGAAGAGACGCAGTAAAACAAAGGGCCGCAGACTGCCTGCACTTCCCCCCTCCTCCATTATCCCCTATCGCCGTGCCGACCAGGGTCACCTCATTAAACATCTCCCCACTCCGCTGCCTCTGACCTTCCGCTGAACAATAGAGGCCGTGACTTAAAGGCTCTCCGTCCTTTCTGCATAGCTGATGGAAGCTCAGTCATTGCTTGCTAATCCTGCCTCTCTCTTTCTCACCGTCTTTCCGTCTGTTCCCTCTATCTATTCATCTCTTTCTAACTTTTCCAGACACTCTCTGTCTATGTCCATCTGTGTCTGTTTCTCTTTTTTTTTTACTTCTTTAACGTTTTGTTCTTTATTTCACTTTCCCTCTCTCGTTCTTCTCTCTGTCCATCCATCTCTCTCTGATTACCTCAACTACTCTGTCTATGTCCATGTGTATCTTTCTATCTTTTGTTCTTTCTTTCTTGCTGTTTCTCTCACTCTTCCTCTGTATCGCTCTCTCTGTGTCTTTCTCCATTTCTCTCTCTTTCTCCCTGCAACCAGTCCCTCCCGTCATCCCACATAGTCCTGATTGATCTTCATGTATGTGTTCAGCATCATATTTCTTATGGGTATTCTTTGATAAACCATCCTGTGGTTGTCCCCCCCCGTGCTTTCAATTCATAAGCTGGCCCGCATTGTTAGAAATACAAAACAGCTATGTTTATCTTGTTTTTTAAAAATGTTTTGTTTGCAGATAAGATTTCTTTCGCAGCCCTGGGACTTAACTGGAGGTGTTTACATATTTGTAGGGTAAGGAAAGATCCACTGAATGAGGTGTGAAAGATAAATAATGACTATTCAGTTTTGGAACCTCTGAATGTTTGATTTCTCAAGACTTTGGCTCTGGGAGGGGGTAGAGCCGAGGAGTTAAAGGTTTTCCTACGAAATATTACTGGCAGGAATGTTCTGGAAATAACAGAGCTGGAGGTCAGAGTATTAATTAAACTGCATAAATTGGACAGAAATGTTCCATGGCTGTATGCCTATGATCTGCAAAGGTTTCAAAAGTCCAGTTAAAATAAAAACTAAAGTTACTTTTCAATCTGAGAGACAAGACTGGACATGTTTTTGTCAGGCCCTGAAGGGTACAGGCTATGACAAGAGGGAGTGCTGTTGTTGTCTCTACATTCCAAACCTGTCACTGTGTGGAGGGAAATTGGGCGTATACTTACATGTAAACTACAAGTATGTATATGCCCAAAATGACAAGCAGCCCCTCCATATACACACACATACGCACTCAAATACACATACATTATCTCTCTACATCACTACATGTTAAACATATTATTTTTTACTTTTTCTGGACCTGCTTCTCTCTCTCTCTCTCTCTCTCTCTCTCTCTTGCTCTCTCTCTCTGTATCTCTCTCTCTCGCTCTGTCATTGTGCTAATTACCACACAGAGGGACACATACATTGCTACGCAAGCTTATACACAAACACACCATGATGAATTCTCATGACAGAGAATGAAAACATACTTGAGCTCCATAGTTCCATACATCCTTTACCAACACAGTAAGTACCCTTGCACTAATAGTCCGAGAAGAAAGCACTTCCCTTCCTGAAGCCACGTCATCCCCTCCTCAGTCATATGATATGCACAGGGAACACAGTATTGCAAGAATGACGGGCAAAACATTTCCAAGAAAGGGGAGGATGTCACTGGTCTCAATTACCATCACTGCAAGGAGATAACATTGCATGGTGATGACAGCACAGCCTATGGGAGAAAAAAAACCCACATTCATCCCAGCCGACCACATCAGTGCACTGTGACAGAGCTCTGGTCTCCATAAAGCTTACATAACCAGGCGTCATTAGTCATCTAGCATGATCCACGTGTTGAACTAATTGACAATAATGGCGACATTAAGGATAAAGTGTAGCTGTGGAAACTAGCACATTTTCCAGATGTTTATCCTGCGCTGCGATCGTGGCTCATTCCCTTAAGAAAAACATAAAACTTATTCCTGGCCTGACTGTCTCACCTGAAATGTTCATAATGAGACGAAAGCTCTATACCAACATCCACAAGGCTGTGTATTGAGTCCCCTGCTCTACTCCGTCTACACATATGACTGCACCAACACCCATACTTCAAATACAGTAATCAAATTTGCAGATGACACGACTGTGGTAGGACAAATCACCAACGGAAATGAAAGTGCCTACAGAGACGAAGTTGACAGACTGACAGGATGGTGTAAGCAAAACAACCTGACCCTGAATGTCAAAAAGACAAAAGAAATCATAGTTGACTTCAGACGGCAAAAGGCAAACCCTCAACCCCTCATCATCAATGGTGAGGAAGTGGAGAGGACCTCCTGCTTTAAGTTCCTGGGGGTTATGCTCTCAGAGGACCTGAAATGGATGAGTAACACAACCGCCACAGTCAAGAAAGCACAGCAGCGGCTCTACTTCTTGAGAATACTGAAGAGAAACAACCTGTCTTCCGAGCTGCTTAAGTCTTTTTACCACTGTTGCATTGAAAGTGTCCTCACATACTGTATCACTGCATGGTATGTCAACTGCACAGACAAGGACAGGAAATCCCTCAGTCAGGTCATAAGGTCTGCGGAGAGAATAATTGGACTTCCACTGCCTCCCCTGGACGACATCTTTAGGACACGCTGCCTCCGCCGAGCATGTGGCATTTTGAAGGATGAGACTCACCCCGCAAACCATCTCTTCACCCTGCTACCCTCTGGCAGGCGCTACCGGGCCACTACAGCCCGCACCTCCAGACTGCAGAACAGTTTCATCCCCAGGGCCATCACAGAACTAAACAATCACACAACCCTCATACCCTCCACCCAGCACAACTGCACTTTTTTTAGTGGTTGCACAAACAAATTTCGTTGTGTATCCAATGCACAATGACAAATAAAGTCAATTCTAATTCTAATTCTAATTCTTATGTAATGTGCTCACATCACTACCACAGTTATTGTACTTGATTCATATCATATTACATTCAGAGTCTGATTCATCGCCAACAGAAATGTGTCCAGCGTGCGTTTCTTAGTTCCATGTTTGTTGTTGGCTAATCCTTAAAGTGGCATTATGTAGTAATTGTACTTCAGGGTTAGGGTTAGGATAAGCAGTCTTACCTTAAAATAACAGCTTAAAAAAATTTGGGGCGCTACAATGACTTTTAATATGAAGAATCGCCTCTGTGCCATTGCCATACCAGGGTCCATAGGCATATTACTGCGTTCTGTAGGTTTGCCTGAAGCCGCCCGGTTTCTACTGTCTGGCGAACTAGTAAGTAGCTTATTTGCCGTCTTACTTTGTCTTGTGTTGCACTTGCTTGATGTTTGACAGTTGTTGACTAACTAGTTTGTCATAGTGTCAAAGTAAGCACATTTCAAGAGGTTTCACTAGTTTTAGCCGCTAGCATCTCGTTAGCGATTAGCAATTCCTCCGTTATGCTGCTTTAATAATCCAGTATATTATATTTAAAATCCCTGGTCTTTCACTGGGCACCAAAGCTCACTGTTGCCTCTTCTGCACAGTCCCTGCACCCCCAACCCCCCACCCCGTGCAGTGGTTCATGGGGGCTTGCAGGCAGCGGGAGCTGATGAATGTGAGGACCTTCTGGCCCGGGACGGGACTGTATTCAAAGCAGGCGGTGGAGGGGAGAATGGAGCGTGCACGCATAAGGGTAATCACAAGCTCCTCACAATTCATCACGCAAACTTGTCAGTGCAGCAGCTTTCCCTGACGGCATGAAAGCCTGCTACATAAACACGTTCTTAAGCGATATTTTGTATTTTTTTTATGTCTGTCATCCTGATTTTTTTGTTCATTCTTTGAATACATTTCTGTTGTGTAATGTATTGACATGGGGATGTGGAAGAGCAACGGTGGGCTAGATGGCAGGGCGCGCGTTAGCAGGGGGGAATGTATCAATCACGAATTGGATCATAACACATTGAGTGTGTGTGTGTGTGTGTGTGTGTGTGTGTGAGAGAGAGCAACGATGGGCTGGATGGCAGGGCGCGCGTTAGCAGGGGGGGGAATGTATCAATCACGAGTTGCCTCGGCCGCACTTCCTCCATTTGGAGGCCATCTGCAGCGGCTTAAACCAAACCATCGCTGGGCTTGACGCTAGCAAGCACTCGCAATGTCAGGGTAAGGTCACCAAGTTACTGGTCACAAGGTCTCATCTGAAGAGAGCGAAAGAGAGAGAGAGAGAAAGTAGAGGAAGAAACAGAGAAAGAAAGAAAGAAAGAAAGAAAGGAAGAGAGGAAGACAGAAGGAAGATAAGCAGAGGCTAAGATTGTCTCAAGGTGAAATTGAATCTCGCTAGTGTTAAATTAGTCTGACAGCCTACCCTAATCTACACTGAGCAGGAAATCAGACCTTGTCCGTAAACAAGCACACATAAACATATTTTTCTGAGAGTGTGAGAAAAACATCTCAGGTGGGAAGATCCTTGGTGGATGGTCATGCACGGAATGCGAGAAATGGAACAGTTTTCTCCAAATAGTAAGCGCTGGCCATTACAGGGACATACTGCTCTCATAGCGAGCGCTACTACCTGGGCTGGGGAAGCGAAGCGGCGAGAAGGAGGAGGAGAGGGAGGCAGAGAGGGAGGCGGTGGGGTGGGGTGGGGTGGGGGGGGGGGGGGGGTGTTACGTTCATTACACGCACCAGTGCTCCCAACACAGGCCTGTCTCCCAGCGCAAACCATCACTCACACGCTGTCTGTTTCTGCTGGAGGCCGGCAGACACAAGCTATCACTCTAACACACCCTTGTCCCCTATGGGGACACAGGCATGCCTCAGCTCCATATGCAGCAACACACACACACACACACACACACACACACACACACACACACACACACACACACACATGCCTGCAGACACTCACACATACACACACACACACACATACACACACACACACACAAATGCACACGTATATGAACAGACATACACAGAGACACATGTATACACACACAGGCACACAGACGCAAGTGACACATGCATCTGTGTATCTCCCATAACTGTCATGACTGCACTAAATTCTCTCCCTGGGGTGCAATTGCAAACCAGGAAGAAATCAGGTCAACAGCAATTCCTGTTACCAAGGGTCCTGTTTACCAGCGTCTGTTTGGTACAGCAAAGCCTGCTGACATGTCAGTTAGAAATAGATTGATTGATTAATCAATGAAGCGCCCGTTTTCTTAAATCAGTTTGCCAGCTCGCCAGCTCATTGGTATTGACCATACACAGATTATTTGGATTCGACTGAATCAGTCTTTGACTGGATCAAAATCAGCCCGGATTCAGGTGAGGGAGCCTGATGAATCACTCCCTGCGTCACCCCAAACCCCCCTAGCCATAATTACTAGCGGCTGCCGGATGGAATTCTTGGGCAGATAGCATTACAAGCAAGCACATCATCATTCATTATTACATCCTAGCCATCAATACCTGATTATCTTTACTGCCTGGTGAGAAGCAGAAATAGGAATTCGCTCCTTGGTTGTATAATGGTACTGAGCTGCACTGTCAAGGAGGGATTAGATTGGGGTGCTTCTTCGGGTGGTATGTCAGAGTGTCTGTTCTATAGTTTGAGTTTTGGCAGGGAGATCATCATTACATTAGCCGTGTCCCAGGTGAGGTCTGTGCAGCTGTGTCCTTGAACAAAGCACTTAACCTGAATTACTTCAGCCAAATGAGCGAAGGGG
Source organism: Clupea harengus (assembly GCF_900700415.2). Taxonomy (NCBI): domain Eukaryota; kingdom Metazoa; phylum Chordata; class Actinopteri; order Clupeiformes; family Clupeidae; genus Clupea; species Clupea harengus. Next base: position 6,972,492 of record NC_045162.1, on the reverse strand, counting down.
AGGCTCTAGGACCATACATTGTAGCAGAACAGAACGTGTCCTCCAGACAAACGTGAAACTCTAATAGAAGCAGTCACGCAAGGAAGAAAAAAAAGAAAAACATTTTACCACAAAGTACCCATGGTTTAATTTGACGTGATCTGTCGAACAAAATCTTTTAAGCACAACTGAGCTGTTGAGTGAGTTTAAGTGGAAAGAATGAGGTCAAGTGCGGTCTTGACGGGATAGATATATACTAGAAAGCGAACGGCACAACTGTCACGAGAGCCGCCAGTTCTGTGTGCTTGCCTCTTCCTGCCAGCGTTTCCATGGCATGTTCTCGTCTCGTCTTGTCTGACAGGGAGACCGTGTCAGGCTTGGGTCTGGGCTCCAGCTTGAACCACTACTGAGCTCTAGAGTGACACGGCCAAAGACAGAGTGATCCAAACACACGCCGCTTAGAAACGTGGCACTTTTCTTTTAGCCATCTAGAGAGCAACAGGAATGACTGAAACCCCCCAAAAAGTCAAACCATCAAAATGTAAAAAAAGTGTGGCAATCTTGTTAAGGAACTCGACAAGGAAATCAACAAAACATAGGTCACAGGAAGAACACAAAATACATCTGAGATGACCTCTAGTTTTTTGCTATCTGAACCAGATCAAGTAAGACCCTTACACTAATGTTAGTCATGTCATTATACTATATTATACATTATACTCGTGTAACAAAGCGATGAGGCTGGAGCTTCCACTGGTGAACGTTGCTCTCTGAACACCCTTCATTCCATTAGCGTTAGCTCATTAGCCCCAGATGTTTAGCACATTTGCGTCTGGATGGGGCTCGCTCACCTGTGACATGTTTGAGATATTTAATCAGTGACACAGAGCTTGTGGAAAGTACAATGGCCTTGCTCTGTACATTTTCATAAGGATCGTCGAACGTGTTACCGCAGTTTTTTGTTACATTAATTGAAATACTAACTGAGCATTTATTAATGAAGTGTTATAGAGAGCTAGCATTTGTGCTGTTGTGCTGTGCTTGCATTTCTGTGTGGTCATTTATCAAATAGCATAACAGAGCACTCCACTCCATTAAAAATTGATGGTCTTGATGGAGAGAGATAGACACTACAGCTACCACAGCTACCGCTTCTATTTGCTTGTTTAAGTCTGTTCTGTGCTTAGATTAGAGCTCTCGGCGTCATCAATAGAACCATCTGTGCAGACATCATTCACCTCTGTCTGCATCATGACTGACTGATTTATTCTGTCTTTACTACCTGCCTGGTATATATGCTATGCCTTTTTGACTGTCAGGGAGTCACTCCTTAACGTCATCTCCCTGGTCCTTCTACAAGTGTTTTGGGCGTTTGCATTGATTGACGAGAGAGAGAGAACGAGAGAGAAGCAAAGTATCTCCGTGACGATGCAGAGGTCAGCTATCTCCAGTAGACTCCATCAGCTTAGAGCTGAGATTACGCCTCAGATGGGTTTGGCAGAGAGACAGTCGTCGGGACTGACTGTCGGCCAACTCTCGATTCTCGATTATGAGGTCAGAAGTCCCCCAAGACAAAAAATAAACCCATCCTGCTCGGAGACGGCCGTCCGTCAGACGGGTATGTGTCAATGACTGCCTTTTGTCCTGCTCTTGAAGCTGCCTGGTTGTGTCTCGTCGGTGTTACTCAGCTCGTCTCCTCTGTGCCCAGCGGATATATCCAAAGTCAGCGGAGAACAAGATACCTTTCTGCTTTGTCTTATCTCCCCTTCATATCCACACTGGGTCACGCACAACCAGTCTCATCTTAAGACAGTGTATTTGTTTTGGCTCTACTAGCAGGGAATTGCTCACCACCCAGACAAATTTGCAGGGGGAACTCAGTAACACCTCATTCCTTTCTGGGTTAATCTCCATTCCTTTAATACAAAAGGCAAAACAACAACCCACCCACCTCAAAAAAGTATAAAAAAAAAACACAGGAAAAAAGCTATCTCTTTCCATCCCCCCCGCACCACCCCTCATCGGTTTATCCAGAGGAATTGGGAGTGTGTGTGTGTGTGTGTGTGTGCATATGTGTGTGTGTGTGTGGGTGTGTGTGTGAGTGTGTGTGCATATGTGTCTGTGTGAGTGTGTGAGTGTGTGTGTGTGTGTGTGTGTGTGTGTGTGTGTGTGTGTGTGTGTGTGTGTGAGTGTGTGCTTATATGTGTGTGTGTGTGTGTGTGTGTGAGAATGTGTGTGTGAGGATTACCTGACCCCACAACTGTGAACACTGGATAAACAGCCTAAAACTCTCAGGGGATTTAGGGGAGCCTCATTGGCATGGCTTAATTCCTCTTTAAATCTCCGACATCCACACTTAACCAACAATCTGGTCAAAGAGAAGCAGATAACACGGCTGAAACCTACGCAGCTTGAAATGCTAGCGGAGCACACAGGCCGAGACACACGAGCTAAATCCATTACATATCAAAAACCCGAAGCTGTTGCATTACATATGTCTCATTTTATGACCTCTTGGATTGCTAGTGCAAGTTGGAGTCTGCTCAGTGTCTGGATGTGTCCATGTGTCGTATGTGTCAGAGAAAATGAGATATGTAAGGATAAAAGATCATTTGTCTCACTGTTATAACATTTCAACTTTCCTCCTGTCTTATCAGAGGCTCTGTGCAAGGGAAGAGCAGAGGCCGCAGTTTGACGCAAGATGATGTAAAACTCAGTAAAATGAGTGAGTAACTGTATATGGACCGAATTAAAGGAGAGAAGAAAAAGTCTTTCGTTTGTATTCTGTCGTAACCAGACCTCAGTGCTGGAAGACTATGCTTTTACAGCACAATAAAAAAGCATAGCCGCTACAGTAAAAGCTAATAAAAACTAGACAGTAAAAACACAGTGAAGCAACATTTTCTTTAAGTGAGTAAAGTCGTATATTTGTCTTTCGTATTTCCTGTCTTTTGTATTAGACGTGAATCGTGATCGCTTGTGTTGGTTTCAACACTCTGGATGCCAAATGACTTGAGCACATACCAGATCTCTTGGACATGTGCCAGGGGTGTTCGCTATGACAACCAATGTCAGCCAAAACTGAATTTACAATTTATACTCCCCTCTGCTCACGTGGTCTGTGATGAAAGGGAATAGGACTGCTTGAGCAGGTCATTCTCAGGACTAGTATTATATATCTCTGATCATAGTTATTCTGTGTGATGACAATAGCGTTCATCACTTCACCTTCAAATTATAGCAAAACCTCTACAATGAAAACATTGTACATTTATCTTATTTACACTGTGGCTTCGAGAGATCCTGACCTTTCCCAGTGAAAAACAGCCCTCACATGTAAACATGTAAAGCACAGCCCCCATCGATTGCAGCGCTCATAAACTGCTTGACCTGCAGCCACTAGCTCTGATTAATTTTCGTTCCCGCAAACTGCAAATAGCGTTTTTAAGTGGCTTCTCTCACATGTGTGTATGAGACTGATAGAAGCCACTTGAGTCACTGAGGACCGGCCAGTGCACTCCTCCACTGTAATCATATGTTAATCAGATACCAGGCCCTGAGTAATGGAAGGTAGACTATCTGACTTCCACATAAGCAGGCGGGCTGGCCGATGCCTGGAGACAATATCGCGCAATATCCCCCCTCCGAAGGACAGCACCGTGCATTAATTATTTACACCGTAAAGGCTCTGTCTCGAGCTGATAAATGCATGCTTTAAATTCCCCAGAGCTCCCAGCGCAATTTCGCTCGCTTAAAGAGCACTGTTGCTCAAGTTATCATCCACTTTATCTCCCCCCTGCAACTCTCATCCACACCCACACACAACAAACCAAACCATATCCTTGCCACTGACTGGAGAAAGAAATGCCTGAGAGCCATTGTATTAGATGGAATTGAAATCATGAGAGGGAAATGCCTCGCAAATAAGATAGTCCCTGTTTCCGAATGTGTTTGTGAGTGTGTGTGTGTCAGTGTGTGTGAGTGAGTGAGTGTACGTGTTTGTGTCTTGAAAAGTGTGTCTAACAGAAAGAGACACGGATACACGGCGAGGGATTAAACCGCTTGTCCTCATCTCTGTAACACCAGTGAGAAGTGGTGTGTCACATATCAAATCATTCGAATAAAAGTGACTCACAATAACAACAGCAGCAAATGTATTGCACACAGGGAACAGAACTGCCCTGAATACAAATATGCATGGACAAACCTACCTCTAAGGCAAGTCTCTCTGCTACTTCAACCTGCCACTCACACTCCCATCACCCCCCAATGTTTATCACAAAATTAGCCTTAGACAACTTCAGTCACCACAGACAAGGCAGCAGCAACAGTGTGGCCTGCACTCACCATGACCACAAGCCATTTCCTTTTCCTGTTTTGGAAGCATACACAGAGTTTGACATTTGTGCTGGGGGGGGGGTCGCTCCCCCACTTTGAACCAACTCAAGGATCCACTTTATCATCGTCTATACTGCTGCAATCAGTGGCAGTTTTTTTTATGGTTAGGCATTAAATGACCATTCATCTTTCTGTGGGACCAAAAACTAGTTGGGGGTTCTGGGGGTATTTATCGTTATAGCATTTAAACGGCAACTTTTTAAACCTTTTTGAGAAGAATAGGACAGAGGAAACACATGGTTTCAGTCTTGCTAGCTTCTTGCATAAGTTACACTATTCCTTTACTGAAGCGACAGCCTACAACCAATCAAGACTATTATAAAAGCAGGGGCACAGAGACGAGATTAATCTTTTCTATCGTTTACTGGTCAACTGCAGCGACACGTGTTTTGGGTGAGCAGAACTGCCCCAGCCAAGTGAACTACTCACCCTGTTGCTAACATTACCATTACCATCACAATAACAATCCCAGTGTGAGATGATCTGCGGTACAGAAGACAATAGTGCCAAGCTTGCCATAAAACAACAGCGCATCACATCAGTTCCTGACCACTTTGTCGTCACATTTGGGTTGGTATAGGCTCAGGCGGCTCTTGTGTTTAACTGTTGTTGAATATTTACCTGAAATGAGACGTTTTAGAAAACGCAGAATGTCCATAACTGCTCATTGTAAGACAGAACGATGCCTAGCTCAGTTGCTGAATGTACAAAAGAGAAGGAACTCGCATATAACGTCACACGTCACTACATGGCATTTATTTTATTGCATTACTTTAAATATGTGTGTATGCATATATGGGCCATTCTACCGAATTGGTGCAAAGTGTGGTCCCACAACAATAAAAACTATTTACAAAACAATTAAGTATTCAGACATAGATATTTACTAAGAATATGTTATGGTCTATTTAAACCCAAGACATTAATTGAGATAGTGATAAGCTAAATATATACAAAATCATCATTTATAGGGTACTTTCTATTGGGAAGTAGCTGTCCCTAACCCTGGCATCTAAATTTCAATGTCTGTAAATAACACTTTTTAGATTTTTTTTTTTTCAATGATGTAATTTCAAAGATCTTTACGATTAAGTTTAAACAGAACTTGGAAGATTTAGATTTATTGTGGGTTTAATTTAAAAAAAAAATAAACTATACTCAAAAAATCATGTCCATAGTTTTCATGTCACTACTGAAACACAGGAGTTTTAGTCCATTTGCTGAGCCTGGTTTTTAGCCACGCCCCTGCATTTATAACCAGGCAGTGGTTATAAATGCCCTCATGGCTGAATGGTAAGTAGCTAGATCCCATACTTTTGAAATAACTGTGTTCCAAAGTCTGAAAATCAGTGTGTAACCTTAAGAATGGTCACTACCGAACACATATTTTTCTTCAATTAAGTAAACTTTTTGGGGTTTTATGCAAAGTATTATGTTTGTTTGTGTGTACACCTCTTCAAAGATTTGTTTGCTAGCCGTGTACTTGCTAGAATTATTTATTTATGCTCAAAATTTGCTAGAATTGTCACTACCGAAACAGTCACACTACCAAAACATATGGTAACGTTTCGGTAGTGACAAAATGGAATGGTAAGATGAATTGTATAAATTGAACTTTGAAATGTGGTAAAAATTTCAATTTTATTGATTTCATTGTGAAAACCTTCAAGAAATATTTGTAAAAATACTCTTCAGAGAAGGGAAGGAAACACAATCTGAACAGGTTAATAATAATACTCTTTTACCATAGTGTATTACTATGTTTCGGTAGTGACAATTTTTGGGAGAGGAAAAACATTTCAACACATTCTGAAAATACAACATAAAAATTGACGGTTCTTTTACTAGAAATGTGTGCTTTAGATATGGTTCAATATACAAACGGACAAAGTTTTGGGAATAAAACATAAAAAATTTCTAAATATTTCCAACCTGACTTTGCACCAATTCGGTAGAATGGCCCATATATATGTGTGTGTGTGTGTGTGTGTGTACAAGAAATATTTTGATTGGACTTATTTTAGACTGAATGTAGAGACATCCCCCCCTTCTTCTCTCCTGGAGGGAGCTGCCACCGCTCTCTTCAGGTAATCTAACGCTCTCTTATCGCTCTCACCTCATTTCAACAGCGCTCCACACACCCCGAGACACGACTGCCCTTTTCCTTGCTGCCGCCGCCACCGCCAGAGTAGGTGTCTTCTGCCGCTCTAAACAATTCCGCCATTGGCAATCAAGTGTAGTAATTAGACGTGCTAGTACCACCAGTGATTAGACAGAAGGGGCCTCCAGAGACAACAGCTCACCTTAAAAAACACGGGGCGTTATAATAATATCCAGAGCCATCCGGCTAATTAAACCCATGTGAAGCACCTCTGCAGAAGTTGTTTCGCAGATACAGGCTGACAGACAATGGCTGGTTAAGCATTGTGCTGCATCTTTAACACAGGGCTGCTCACCTTCCTAACCCGATACATTACTGATCTCTTCACTGTTAAAGTGTTGCTGAATTGGGCTAAGAGGAAAGCTCTACTTACGGACACGCTCTGAGTGTCCTATTTTGCATCCCTTTGCCACTCTGAGATGAGGTGAATATCAAAGACCTTTTTTCTCCATTTCAACTACTAGTCATGCTGTTAAAGCAATCTATGCATCTGAAAATGCACACACTTTGCATACCCCTAAATGTGAGTTTACAACACTGTAGTCGACGTCGATACCCTTTTATTATGGCCTGTTACTCCTCGACCGCTGAAAATTAAAAGTGCATTTGCACGTTTGCAGTTAAATTGATGCCACGATGAAAGCAAAAACATTTGATCAATTGCTATACACACTCTTTTTTAGTGCTATACACACTCTTTTTTAGTGGACTTGAGTTGTTATAAATCCCCCAGTGCGGTGGAGCTCCTCACGTACAGCATCTGAAATGCCCCCCTCAGCATTTCACAACTCTGAGACATCACAGGAACTGGGGCTGTACCCAACTCTAGAATAAATGTTGGCACTTTGAATGGAATGGAAATGGAATTTCTTCAAGTCCATTTTTCACTTGACTATCTGCTTACTTCTGCTGAACTGTTCCCCCTGACCACCACACACACACAGGGGTGGAGCAGTACACAACCACACACACACACAAGGGTGGAGCGGTGCACAACCACACGCACACACAAGGGTGGGGCGGTACACAACCACACACACACACAAGGGTGGAGCAGTACACAACCACACACACACAAGGGTGGGGCGGTACACAACCACACACACACAAGGGTAGGGCGGTACACAACCACACACACACACAAGGGTGGAGCGGTGCACAAAATTCACGGGGGTCACGGGGTCACAGTTTGGTATGTGTTGGGGTCATGGTTTTGATTGTGTCTAGGGGTCATGGTGTCTCAGGGTCACGGTTTGGTACATGTTCAGTCCAGCAGGGCAACAAAAAAAAAATGCAGAAAATAAAATGTTTATAACATTATAAATAACACAACAAGTGTCAGGAATGCTCCATAGTAAAACTCTGACCTATTGATAATTCCTGAACTGCAGCTTGCGCTCCTATACACAGGGCAGGCACAACGGACTGTCTGAAACGCACACGTGGCGGCACACTGTAGCCGGGCTCAAGCACTTCGCCCATGTGCTTTAATTCTGTTTTTCCTATGACCCAGTACGGTCGCATATCCATAGCCATACTCAATAGCACTGCTTATTACTTTGGGATGGTCCGGATTTGCAGTGAGATTGCTTCCTGTCTGGAGGCTAACATGCCAAAACCGAACCGAGGAAGTCGCATACCAAGTCCGACGTCCTGTCCCGAACAGTTCAGTATGAATACACATACCGTTACACCCCTAACACAAAAGGCGCGCGCGCGTGCACACACACACACACACACACACACACACACACACACACACACACACACAGACACCAATGGAGTAGATGGTGACATGAGACACCAGCATCTAATCATAGTGTGCTGCATTTTCAAAGAACATGTTCTCTGTGAGGGCTCCATGACTGTGACGGTGTGTGTGCAATGATGCATGAAAATATATTTCCTGAGATCTGCGAATGATAAAAATGAAAGAAATACACTGTGTGCCATGTATTGCAATATCCAGGCATACAGAAAAACCACTGATTCGGTCCAAGAGAAATGCAGGGACATAAAAATAAATAAAGGAACACTTCAACAAAATTCAGTAAGTCAATCAATCAGTGAACAGAGACCTATACATTGTTCTCTGAGAAAATCAGTTTGCTACTTACGCATTCCAGCTATGTATGGCAACGACAGATGGCACATCCAACATTAGCAATGTGTGAAAACAAGAGGATGGGGACCCGTGGAACAGCCAACAGGAGAGAAAAGGGCAGAGAAAACAAACGTGACCCAGCATATGTGTGCAGCTTGTTTGATGATATAAGTTCACCAAATCAAAACCAAGGTCCTGCACCTGAGACCAAAGGGCATATTTTTTTAGGTACTGAAAACATACAACTGTATGGCGTTTGTAACCGAAGGTTGAGACTAGTACCCCTCAAGGGAGCAAAAGTTGTTTACCACAAATAAACCCATCATCATTATTATGGTTATTACACTGGTATCTAGTTGCTAGATGACACACAACCCTGTTGAGCTTTTCACGCGTGGAGATTCACATTTGTTTAGAAACGCACACTTATATCATAACGGTAGATGACATAGTTTGTGAAAAAGACATTTTGTTTAGCCATACCTCTTCACAGCTTTATTTACTTTTTCAGTGTCAACACAACAGCAAAACTGGCCCACTCCACCTCCTAACTGCAGTGATTACAGGGTATACTATTTCTTGTCAAGCTGCCAGTCTGCATAAGGTGAAGTCAAAGAGAAGCCAAACCAGAAATCAAGACAATCAACGAACCTCCACTATGGAAGACCATATGAACAGACAAAACATGCGACAACTTGCCTTGGGCCAGTACCTGTTCATGCCAATGAGGAGAATCACCCTCCACCCCCACTTACCTCAGCCACTCCAGCTGTGCCACTGCTGCCATCTGTCAGAGATGACCGGTACTGCACCTGAACTAATCTGACCTTCACTTCTCTGAAAGGGCAAACTTCAGTCAAAGTGACTTTCTTGAACTTCTTAGCGCTTTCACAAGGTGTAAGACATTGATGTGTAAGATCAATGAGGAGTCCTGGAGTGACATTTTGTGGGTTGTACATTTGAAGGATGTATGTTTGCACATAAGCAATTTTCATACTTGCTCCTCAAAATGGTCCATTATAATACTCTCCTCTCACTCTGCATTTTAGGAATAATGTTGTCTTTATGCTTTGTTCTTCACCGCTACTTAATTCTATCTGCTCTGGAAAATACCCTCCGCAAAGAAAATATGACCTGAGTGAGATTTAACATCAGGGTATCATTCAGAGGTATTACCGCAGTTAATACACAGTGGCAGCACCAAATAGCAAAAACCTTTTTGGTTGACATCATGTCAAACATATATCAGATGAGTTGAAAAATGACCACAAAAAACTACTAACAAAAATATGATTTACATTCACATACACAAGTAGCCTAATTCTGACAGGAAGACTATTCATAACAACGGCCTTACCTTTGTTTGTATCTGTAGTTAGCAGGCTGAAGTGCAGAGGACCTTTGGACCCATGTATGAACTCCATGTCAAGTTCTCCTTTGGTCAACTGGACTGACTGCAACTGCTGGGCTGACTGCAGAACACTGGTGGTATGTATCAGTAGCAAAAATTATCCCGACGCCAGCTCAGCTACCACAAAAGTCCTATTCATTTTAAGGCTTTGTTATTGTGCACTTTAAATCTGGTTGTCAGGTTAACAGGTACGCTGACAGTAGCCTATTGTCATTCATTCCTTTGCAGCACCTCTTATCACCTTTTTACAAAACCTACCTGCTTATAGAATGATTTTATCAACGGCACAGGTGAACTTGGGTGAATAAGTGTGATAGCAAACGCCGTTTGACTTACATTGTCCAATACTTCTCCACACGGCACATTTAGCCTTTGACCGGTTTCAACTGGTGGAAATGTCAGATCCGATAAGTTAATCAAAAGCGGATATCCTACTATTGCTGTAAACATTGGCAAACAAATGGGGTGAAGGTAATGAAGCTATTCATAGGCTAACTATCACAACCCCTATCCGTACAATTTAGTGTAATTTGACCAAGCGTATTCTCTGAAATATCGTCATGTGTTTGGGGAAAATGGAAAAACGGAAAATAAAATAAAATATACAGTTGTTTGGGTAAAATGAAAACTGTCTTTTTAGTTTTTGTTGGAATTAATTTCCCACAACTGTCCCAGTCATGCACTACTCTGGGTTCATGTCCGTCACCTAACGTAGGCTATCGTCCACATCAACTGCTATGTTTCAACTTTTCATACTAACATCTCGCAATCACCTCCCAACACTTTGCATGTTTGGGGTTTTGTAACTATTACTGTTGTTTTTGTATTGAGTTTATGAATAAAGATAACTTATTTTTGACTGAGAGAAAAAACAAAGACAAAAGCGTCTTTTTGTTGGAGCCTATGCTGGTATAGGCTCTATGGATATCCTGATTATGATAAAATGAGTCATTACAATGATAAGGTTGCCTAGGCTATGTTTTAATTATGATGAAATGGCTCATTATCAGGGGACAGACTATCAATGGGCTCACAGTAATTGCTTGGTACACGTATCAATAATCGGTGTGTAAACAAACCTGGCATTGTAAAATGCTTGACTCGTGATCTTCTCGAATATGTTACGCTCAAATTTAAACATAAAAAAGTTAATTAGACGCTGGAGATATATCCTGAAGCACCCCGGGTGGAAGAAGGCTTAGAAGGCTACTGCTTATTAGTTGCTTCTGTCCTGATTTCAAAATAATTCGATAGCGCGTTTCAGGATGCTCGACATAAGCAAGGGTTTGTCCAACAGCCGCTTCACCCAGCAACTGTGAAATCGATTAGCCAATGCACTGGTAAACGACTGTAAATGAGTTTAGTGTTTTAAAATAAAACAGACAAACCACAGCAGTAATGAAATAGACTTACCTCAGCTGCAGTTTCAACAGCCGATGATATCGAAGAGGTCTCCTTGGCTCGAGCGCATTAATATTCTAATCGTCATCAGCCTACCGTCTCCGATGATTATCTGAATAAGTGAATGAATAAGTGCATCCAGCAACAAGATCACCGGTTTGGAGTAAGTAAGGGCATTTCTTCACTTACGATTAGCAAGCTGTCGGTGTCTCGAGTTGAGCTATCTCATATCGACTACAAATTTGGGGATATCTTTACACTAAATCAGAGGTGTCATCAACAGTCAGCCTGGGGTCAATCTCGTTTTCCTCAGCCACATTCTTCATTTAGGCCTACGGTTATCACAAACTGCTATCATTAGACTTCTGTCATTATCGTTAGACATTGGAATGTCCTGCTGTTGCTTGTCATTATAGAATATGTAGGTCCTTTTGCATACAGCAAACAACGGCTGATCTTCATCTGCAGAGGGTGCAATTAAGCTTGGCTGGCTGTGTACAGACCATAAAGAAAACAGCGCTGTAGTCAAGAGCAGGAATTTTAATGTAAATATTTACAAGAACATAAAAGCTGGGTCTTAACAGTTATCTCACCACGCCTTCAGTGTCATTAACTCTGCCATGCTTACCAGACTCACACTTGAGTTCATAAGTCCATAGTTCACCTCCGACTTTTTCAATAATTGCAATAAAAAGAGATTTCTGTGGACATCCTTGGTGAAACCACCTCGAAGCTGTGATTTCACAAAAGTTGTGCAGCCAAGAATCTCATACAGTTCTTATAGGGGAGACCAGGTTCAGTATAATTATATTAGGATCTAGATCACCAACCACAAGCACCTGTTACTTGTGTTGCAGTCAAAACACATCAATTGTGCAGTCAGAATCTTGTGAAAAACTTAAAAGTGACAATTTGTCCCACAATTTGTCTATAACTTTTGACAGAGATTGATTAGATTAGATTAGATTAGATTAGATTCAACTTTATTGTCATTGCACAGAGTACAAGTACGTAGACAACGAAATGCAGTTTAGCATCCAACCAGAAGTGCAAAATAGCAATAAGAGTGCAGAGTATGTGCATACGTAAAGTGGAATAAGTGAATAAATAAATAGATATGTACAGTAAGAAATAGATATGTAATATGAACAGAATTGGGACTAGCAGCAATTGAGATAAGAAGTGTAGATATGATAAGTATATAAAAAGTGCAGGTGTAAGTATTAGTGGTGGTAACAAGTGAAATGAAGTAAATGAGGTAGTAGTAATAAAATGTTTAAGAAGTATTGTATGGTGTAAGTACGATTAATACAGTTAATACAGTAATAAGTGGGATATACAGCAGTAGATTGAGACACACGCATGCTGAATAGAGCATGCTGATGCCATCACACGTTGTCTGTGAGGCTCAGGGCATTACGGTGGACACAAGCTTTTTGGATCTTATTTGCGTGGTTCCATTTTGACTGACTGAATTGCTGTTGCAGTGTATGTGATGTAAGGTATGTGTGTGTGTGTGTGTGTATGTAAATGTGTGTGTGTGTGTGTGTGTATGTGAATGTGTGTGTGTGTGTGTGTGTGTGTGTGTGTGTGTGTGTGTGTGTGTGTGTAAATGTGTGTGTGTGTGTGTGTGTGTGTGTGTGTGTGTGTGTGTGTGTGTGTGTGTGTGTGTGTGTGTGTGTGTGTGTGTGTGTGTGTGTGTGTGTGTGTGTGTGTGTGTATGTGTGTGTGTGTTATCCACACACCCTTGACATCTCACTGGCCCCGTCACAGCAAGGTCTGTTTATAATGGCAGTCTTCGGTCACCTGAAGACTGAGTAAAGAGCAGACAGCCCCCCCTGCCTGCCCACCTCATCTCACAGGTATGGCATTGAGCTGACAGCATTGTCACAGGAGAAACAAACCTGAGAGTGACACGCCGATAACAGCCAAGGCGGGAGATGACTGTGACATTAGGGTGACAATGCCTGAGATGTTCTCAGAGACTGTGCTAAGTCATCTAGCCCCACCTTGTGTTCAAATCCGCGTTCCTACAACAACATGTGAAACTTCAAAATGCTCAGTGATTTCTAAAAGCTTTTTTTTAATTGGCTGAGATGTTTAGCTTAGCTTTTTCAACTGGCTTGACGTGTACCTGTATGCATATAATTGTTTTTATTGCATACTTTTCTGGGCATTAGATCTGTGTCATTATGCATGAAATGTTTCTCCCGTATAAAATGAAAGGTGCACAAGTGAGGAATCAAATCATTCAATTCGTACAAAAAGTTACATTTGTTCGGAGTAAGATGTATAAGGGTGCATGGCAGATATTTGGCTCCCGTATCACTTCCCTCACTTTTTTGACCCTGGAAAGACATGTATGGACTCTAAAGCGTAAGACAAACAATATTTCAACTTTTAAAGGCTGTGAAAAAGTGATGATTCAATCCTCCTAAACCAAAAAGGTTTGTACCTCTGGAACAAATGTCAATGGCCATCTGGAAAATGGGTCTGAATCATAGAGCTCCTATTTAGTGAGGGTAAAGACAGAATCATTGTTTTACGAAAGTGATGTGAAGCTTAGTATATATGCCATTCAAGGCAAGGTGACACAAGTGCATTTATATGGCACATTTCACACACACAGGCAATTCAATGTGCTTTACAGAAATAAGCGCAGAAGGAAAGATAAAGACAAGTGAAGACCTATAAATGAAGAAATAGAATTAAAAGGAAGTAAAGAACGTAATTAAAAGAACATACAAAGTCAATAAAATAGAATAAAAACATTGTGGAGGTAGCACCGTGTGTTTATCTCTTTCGAAACATCGACTGGAGAACCATAGATCAATAGCCTGAATAGAATCCAGAGTAGAATCCGTAATAGAGCTCAATAGAGCCCGATAGATGTTTTCAGATAAAGGCCTGAAACAGACGTTAGCCCGAGGCTAAAGCCTTTAAATAGGCCCTCCAATCTCTTTCAGAACACTGAATAGAGAACCTTGGAGCAATAGCCCAAATAGAATCCACAATAGAGCCCAATAGAGCTGTTTGCAGTGTTCCTCTTGCCTCTACAAGTTTTCATTTCTTTAAGAAGTATTCAGCAGGCATCATACAAGAGATCAGGGCCAGTCAGTTGACTGAAAGTGGCGATCTTGGAATTTCACCAAAGATGTGAATCACACTTACCAAGGACATCTCCTTTGAAATTCTTTACTTTACTTTATCTGCAGTTCTCTTTCCACTTTTCAATCAGAGTTTCAGGGTCTTGCTTTACAATGACAAATATATCTTGGCAACCAGCTACAGATGTCAGTTGGCTCCCAGAGAGATGAAAGCTTTGAAAAAGTCTCGGCATTTCAACACCAATGAGCCAGAAAAACACCCTCACAGTCCTCACGCTGAGCCTGAAGACCCTTCAATATATTTAGGAATATATCATCTTATCTCGTGCTGAATACAAGACTGTCATGAAGACAACAAATTGCCAGGGAACAAGAATCCCATATGAAGAAGTTGAAGAAAAAGGTCAGAAAAATGACCTTTAGACCAAAGTCTTTGAAAAATTTGTTGGCAAAGACATCAGTCCTAAATTTGGGGCAGAAAAATGGTATGACTAAGATGATTCTTTTGACCAGGAATGCTGAAAAGCACGTCATTGATGAGCTTTTAAAATGTATACTGGATAGTTCCCAAAAGGGAAGTGAAACAAAAGTGCGTACACTGGAGATAACATACAGTATCATATGAAAAATAATTTTGAAAGCTCAGCGCTTTCTGTGTAATGGCAACGGTTCATGCTCTCAGCAGGTTGGTTCACATTTGATTCAGAACCAGAGTACTCACACTTAGTTGTACTTCTACTCATTTCTATACACTTGCACTTTACACAAATATCAGTTTTGTGTATTTAATGCTGTACTTACTAATTTTCTACTTTGATCATTTGTTTGTCATTTCCTTCATTGTTATTTATAAGTAATTTCTTGGGGGGGGGATTCTATATAGAATATAACTGTTGTTGTATTATTGTGTATTATGTCATAGAGTGCCATTTTAACAGTACTTTTTGATTTTATCTGTAATTTATGGACTCCATGCTATCCTCATCTATACTGACTGGTTTATCAGAATTGATGAATGGGTAGATGTGGGACCTAGGGGGTATTGCTGCCTATTGCACCTCTGCACACGCCAGCCTTTTGCCCTTTAGTTCCAGACGATGTGTTGTTGTTGAGGTCGCGGTCCGGTTGTCTCCCTCCCACTCCCTGCAGCTGGCCATAAGGGTCGCTCCATCCCTCCATCCCTTTCAGTTGATGCCCTTGCCTACAGGACTGCAGAAAAAAATCCCCTTTTTTTGGCAACCAACACTAAAGCCATCTCCATGACCTTATCGTCAAACCTCATTGAGGCACTACCCTTCTGTATGGTCTTTATGGCCTCTTTGTTTCACTCCACAGACAAACACATGCCTGTAATACCCAGTCATAACATCAATGAAACATGGGGCAAGCCACAGACACACAGCTCACTCCGAAGTGTCTCTGAATGCTTGGAATGTAAGATTGAGAGATGGGGGTTGGGAACACCCCTTGGGGACCCAATTCTAATTTGGGCTAGGCTAGGGGGGAGGGACTGGGGGTATGAACCCAGAATGAGATAAGAAATCAGGTGTAAATACAACTGCTCCTCTCCTTGATTGCAGGCAAGCACCCATAATGTATCGCAACCCTAAAAAACATCAAAGACTTAAAGAATGTTAATGCGGAGATTAGCCATGCAGTATCACACACACCAAGCCATACAGAACCAACTCAGAGCACAGTGCCTTTGGAGACACAGCAAGCATAGGGGCAGAGGCAGTGAGGGTCATCTATCTATTCATCTGTTGGAGATTACCAAGGGTTAGGGATTAAAGATGGCTAAACCACTGCAGGCTATGAACCTGGACTACACTAAAGGGATAGACAACTAAGGCATACATCCTGGTCTCCATGTTGGCATAAGGGTCCATCTCTTGGCACACAGTACTACAGAACATATCTCACCTCTGCCATTGCCAACCATGTGAATCCTTTCTTCTTAACCACAGCCAGATGTTTTACAAGCTCCACCTCCTCAACTAGCTCCTTCCTGATATATCTCTGATATGTCTCACAGAACACTGGTCAGATGTCTGATATGTCTCACAGAACACTGGTCACTCTCGATACTCTGATATGTCTCATAGAACACTGGTCAGATATCTGATATGTCTCACAGAACACTGGTCAGATGCTATTTCACTCTCGATACTCTAATATGTCTCACGGAACACTGGTCAATCTCGATACTCTGATATGTCTCATAGAACACTGGTCAGATGTCTAATTCGTCTCATAGAACACTGGTCAGATATCTGATATGTCTCACAGGCCACTGGTCACTCTCGATACTCTGATATGTCTCATAGAACACTGGTCAGATGCTATTTCACTCTCGATACTCTGATATGTCTCACAGAACACTGGTCAGATATCTGATATGTCTCATAGAACACTGGTCAGATATCTGATATGTCTCATGGAACACTGGTCACTTGTGGATCAGAACTGAACGCATCCTTGTTAAGTCCAATAGAATGAGCTCTGGAGAGCTGATTCTCCATCACCAATCGGACTTATTTCAGCCCACTCCATGCTTTATGCTATTTGATTTGGGGCCATTTTACTGCTTCTGCACCTGGTGTTTCCTGATGTCATCTTCATTTTCTTACATGTTTCTCGTTGTCTCTTGACGTCTCCTGGCTTTGGCTGAGCACTCCTCCTATTGACCTTTTTTTCAACATGCGACTACAACACAACGCTTCACTGTGGGGCTCTGACTCTCCCGCGTCTAGCCTGAGACGGCAGAGCAAGGCACGAGGACACGAGGGTCAGTTTATTTTTTGTGAACAAATGTAGATGGACTTTTTAAACTAAACACAGAGGGAAATAAAACTAAAAAGCAAAATAAATTGACAGTGACGACAACAAAACAACCTCTGGGTAACCATGACGCCTATCTGTAGCTGTGCTGGCTCAGGGTGTTTCTCATCCAGCCCAGAGATTGTGCATTCTAAATAAATGAGTCAGTCAGTGTAAGCCAAATCACCGATTAATTAAATTAGATCACTTTCAAAGGGACATCAGAATCGTCTACTAATGCCCGTGGACTGGGGAACATGTGAAGCGATCTTGAACAAGGCTGGTAGAATATGGTTATCGTGGCAACAAGGTCAAGGGTTCTGTTTCATCACAGCTCAGGTGGCAGTAAGTGTCATTATGATGAAAAGTCCTCACAATGAATTATCTGCTTTTGCAGTGATGAATGATGTTTGAAATGTGCTGTCTGCGGACTCATGTTTGCGGAATTTGTAATGTAACACATAGCCTTACGGTGACTTCAGGAACATATTGTATTTGTTTCACACACACCAAGATAAGAGAAATATAAATGTCACGGTGTTGGCCAGTATGTAAATGGAGCAGTGCTGTATGCTGTGCTGCTGTTACATAGGAATTCAAATTCCCTGCAGCTTGAAAAGACTGTAAAATTTCCGTGTCAGAGTGCACAATGGCATTCCCATTCAAGTCTCCGTCTAATATTAGTTCAATTGAATCTATGATCAGGATCCAGGGGAGAGAGGAAAAAAGGCACAGCCCAGTAATACAAGCCCCTTCCTCCTCCTACCCACACACACCCTCATTTGACTGCCCATTATTTTTCCATGCACTGTTAAAGCATATGACATACACACAGCCCATGTCATGATGTTCAGTGGCCCACCCAATAGTAAATAGACAAACTACACGCCCCTCTCCCGAGTGTGCTCTGGTGTTGGTGTTTTAAAATCTCAAATTACAGAGAGACTGTGCTGGTGTGCTGCTTTATGACCATAGACACATTCTGAAAAGTTAAACTCCCTTGTTTCCCACACTGCAACCTTCTGAGGTCTCCTGATTGTGTGGCTCGGGGAGCAGCAGCCTACTAATACATCTGGCTGGTGACAGGAGTCACCACCCTCCATTGCCCCGGTGGTGTGAGTGGTGAGAGTCCACACATGTGTTCTCTTCACTCCAGATGTTAAGACTTTGGCTTGAGGATTAATATCTGACAAACCACTAAGACCCCTTGTTATTGAGGTCTGGCTCTTTGGTGTGTGTGTGTGTGCGTGTGTGTGTGAGTGTTTATGTGTGTGTGTGTGTGTGTGTGTGAGGGGGGGGGGGGGGGTGATGTGTGGGTGTGTGGGTGTTGGAGTGCTCCCTTTCTCCATGCCTTCAGTCTCGCTGGAATGTGATGCTATGATGGAACAGTTGGATGTGCCTCCCTCAGCAGCAAATGCACAGGAAGCCCCCAACACTCACCAGCACTTCCCCTGCGGGCCAATTCCTAGGATTTAATGCCATTCCTCGTCGGTGCCAAAACAGTCCTTCCGCCTAAGCAGCTGGAGTTTATCAGAGGGGAGAAAACTGTCCTCTTCAAGCAGAGTTTTCCTACACAGACCCCTACACAGCCCCATCAAAGCACCGGCTCCGTGGCTCCTGGGCACAAACCTAGGCACAGTTTTTAACCGCACACTACCATAATCGGTGCATTTCTCACTGTAGTTACGCTGAGGCAGGCAAGCAAGCAGAGAGCCCAGGGCCAAGGAGAGAGCAGAGCAGGGATCTGTGCTTATTAGCCCTCCGCCCCACCCCCGCCCACACACCCCAACCACATCGCCTCCCCCTCTATTACCATGACAAAGCAGCGAGCCCGGCACTGCTCAGCCCTGACCTTGAGTCCTGTCAGGGTGAGACATAGGAAGTGCTAAAGCCCGAAGCCTGCCCCATTCACGCAGCCTCACAGGTTGCCGCCCAACCCCTCCACAGACTCCGCTTTTATTATGCTGATCTGATGACTGTGGAGAGTATAATCCCTAAAACAGCAGTGGGGGAATCACATCCAGGATTTTTCACGGACACTCAGTCAGCAAGAGGGACGTGGATTCCATGCGTACATGTACAGATTTGAATGAGATGAAACATGTGTACATATATTTCAATGGATATTTCCTGTTTCTGAATCTAGTTTTCTTGTGTGTGTGTGTGTGTGTGTGTGTGTGTGTGTGTCTTCAGAAAACACTGTGTGTTTCTATCAGATTAGATTAGATTAGACTCAACTTTATTGTCATTGTGCAGAGTACAGGTACAAAGCCAATATAATGCATTTAGCAACTAACCAGGAGTGCAAAAATATAGTTTATATATATATATACATATATTGTTTAAAGATAAGTGCAGGGAAAGTAAGTACTACAGCATAAGTGATGCTATATTTTACAACATGTACAGTGATGGACAGTGGAGAGTTACAATATACAAATATTATATACGTACATATTTTACGTATAAAGAGAGTGTATATTATATAGTATATATACTTTGTATATATACAAAGTGGACAGAGTTAGTAAGTGGAAATGTAAGGTTGAAAATGAGATAAATCAAAGAATGTAAGTAGCCTATCAAGCATTCTGATGTTTTTATTTGTGCTCTGAATTTTGGTCATCGAGTCTGTTTGGTCGCTAATGTAAGCTACGGCTGCTGCTACCATCATTCAACCGTGTGATGATGATCAACACAAACATGGAAAAATTAATATCTCTCTACAGAGATGTTTACTTGAGCCCTTAAGTATATCATTTTCAGTGCCTGACAGGTAGACATATTATTTGACAACAAACGCAGTGAACAATACTTCTTAAGTCTTTTTCTGCTTTTTAGACCACATGGCACAGGGAGTCCATCAGGATGCATAACTGCATATAACTGAATATTCCTTTCCAAACTTTTGTCTGCGCTACAGGTTCAGTAATGTTCTCAGTTTCCATGAGGTTGGGTACATGACCTGGGTAAAATATATGAAACATGTGCTGTGATTCAAGCTTTTCTTAACTCTCATAAAATAACAAAATAGTCACATTGAAATGAGTGATTATACCCCACAGCACCAAGCTCACATGAACGCGCTGCGTGCGCCATGTTGAGAGCGCGCGTAGAGGCGGTCCGGCTGTCTCAGTTTCTGTTATCGCTTTTTCTGTTGCTACCTTCAGTTAAATAGCGAGGAGACGAGAGCGATCAGACGGCCGATTCAGGATATCTTTTTCACCTGGGAAAATCATAGCGTGTTCAGCATCGACGGCCGCTCGACAGGTAACGTTATCGTATGCCGATAACTGCCCTTCGACCGTGTAAGAAAAGTGAGTAAATGTCCCGTGGAAGTGCTGTTTTCCAATAAGGAGATGTGTGGGACGTGCCTCTCTTTGTGCCGAGGCAGACCTCATCGTGGTCATTGGAGAAACGTTTCCGAATTCACTCATTTTTCAAGCGGTGCTTTGGGTCTTAGCGCTTCGAACGGGCTTCTGGTGAAGTCCCCGGCCCGCAGCCTGTTGGGAGATCCATGTCAATGGCATTGTTTGCTTATTATTGTTAGCAATTTTGTTCGAGTTGAGGATTCTCGGGCCTCTTGATGTAAATAGTGGCGTCTAATGAGCATGTAGCAGCGGGGTCTACTATTCCTGCAGGGTTAATGATGTGTGTTTTCAATCGCGGTCTGACAGCTCTCCGGTAAAAGAGAGCCACATGTATTTCTGATTCATCAAAAGAATACCGTAGCATTTCATGTCACACAATGAGCTAGTTTCGAGACGAAAGGGAGCCCTTTCATTTAAAATCTTTAAAAGTGTGCCTTTTCTCAATTAAACAGTGGACATTTTATAATGAAACGTAAGTCACTCCGGATTAGGAGAATTTGAAACAGTCGTTGGAAATGGTAATAATTGCATTTGCCGCAGGCAGCCACGGCCTTGGGGACTCCAATATTGGTTGGCAAGGGGTGTATAAACAATGCAATTAAATGTTTGACATAGTTTCCTTCTACCACAAACGATGCAACTAAAGTAGCCGGATCAGGGTCTTTTCAAGCCATGTTTTTCTTAATACACTCTAAAAACAATTCTCTGTCCTATAGCTCCTAACTAATAGTGCCACCACACGTAAAAGGGATTTTAGACGGGTCTTTATTAAACATTCCAGGCTTGACAAGGAGTGCAAAGGGTCTTTTATGAGCGGTCCCTTGAGATCAACCATCATCAGAATTCCCCATTTACATTCAGGTTTTTGTTTGATGACAGAGATGTAAAAGAACACGAGTGATACAAAACCTTTTCAGTGAGATGTATCTCCTGAGAGTGGTCAGGAGGCTTTTGGAGAACATTTTCACTGTAGATGGCATTCTCTAAGTTCATTGACCATGGAATGCTTTTTAAAAAATCATCCATCCCTTCCACAATTTTTTTAAAATCTTATCTTTACCTTGTTTTTGGAACAATATGCCACATGAATGTATCCTTGTAGATCCCAAATTTACAAAATCCCAAACATTTATGACTAAAGGCATCAGGTGTGTTCATATATTCAGACACTGTTGGTGTTTGGCAAAGATCATATTTGAGAATCGTTCATGATGAGCTTAATCCTATGTAAACACCTTGTCCCATACTCTCCTTAGAGAGGTGATTCACATTTTTTACACCTCACATAACAGAGATGGCACCTCCTCATCTGTTTCTACAGACTCTGGGAGAGCTGGATGTCCCTGTAGTCTCAAACTTTGTGGTCACTTCCTTCTCTATAATCACGACCGTACAACAAAGGCCGTTCTTTCTGTGGGGGGGGGGGGGTATCTTTAACCTTGATTCTACTACAGCCCCATCACGTGCTTTCCTGAGAGACTTGAGCGTGACCTCTCACCTTTGACCTCCAGGACAGGGCCAGGATGTCCAGTGAGGTGCAGAGAGTGGACGACAGCCCCAGCACCAGCGGGGGCAGCTCCGACATCGAACAGCGGGAGTCGGCGCCCCCCGAGCCGGAGCGCGAGCAGCGCGAGCAGGTCCAGCCCAAGAAGAAGGAGACCAAGATCTCCAGCAAAACCGCCGCCAAGCTCTCCACCAGTGCCAAGAGGTAATTCAAGACTTTCATTGGTTTAGCGCGGGGAGATGCAGTGCACACTCATACCGTAAGCAGAATCTTAAGGGGAACCATTAGTGGCGTTAATGTAGGTTTTGAAACTTGGGAGCCATCCATATTGCAGCGTTGAATGGACACTGACCGGTGGGGTTCCTCATAGGCCTCTACATGTGAACAGTGCGTACCTTAATCCTCCTTGTGTCAGGATCAAATGCAGGGTTGCGCTGTTCACATTGGTTCTGTCACCCGTAGCATCTGCTATCCTTCTGAGTGAGAGGCTCCGTGCCATACCAGGCATGCTGGAGCCAGCTTGGCTATTTGAAGTCTGAGGGAGGAACGCCAAGAACTACAGGAGATGTGACCACAATGAGCAGCAGCAGAAAAAAAACAATGCAGGCGGAGTGGGACTGTTTAGAGGGATTTGGATGTGTCATGAAAATGGATTTCATGGCGCAGAATGTCTAATGGTCTGAAATGTCTAATGGCGTGTAGAGCCCGACTCCGACTAGCATGGCCTAGTTTGGCTTCTCTTTGGATCTGCCTCGGCTATGATGGTGTATTTCTGCCCCCGATCGGCACTGTGTGGCGGTTAGAACGGTTCCGGTCTCCCAGGTGGTCCAGCTTTAGAATGGTACCGATACTGTAGTTATGCCATCAGTTGAGTAAACCTTTTGGTCAGGATGGTGCTCTCTGTAGATCGACACAGAGCCTGTTGTCTCAAGGATGCCGTACCAGCAAGCCTCTCTGATCGAAACAGAAACCGTAAAGGGGAAATCCAGTGCTGAGCTTTTGTCATCTTTTAGAGCTCTCCAACACAGTGCTGTGAAGGACTCTCTTTTAACATTACTGACTCAGGTTTGTCAGGTTGTTCCAATGGAAGTTAGACCTCAGGGGGAAAACGAAAGAGTTCATATGACTCTGGCCATTTATTTGGGGTGTGTCATTGTTCCTTCCATCTTGGGATTAGTCACACCTCACAAGATATATTTATAGCACAGAGAAATTTGGAAGGGGGAACAGAATTAATAGCATGACAACAAGTATTTTAATCAGAATATGAGCCTGAATATGACATAATGTCCTGAAAGAATGTGTCACACCAACAGTTTCTGCTGGTGGTTTAGATAAAAAATTATAAATATTGTTATGGTATTAACATTCCTGGAGGAGGGTGTTGGAGATAAATATCAGTTCGAACTGTAGCAGTGAACCAAGGCGAGGTTAGAGTACTGGAAACAGAACTTGAGACAGATGAACCGATTCTATTACATGAACGTCAATTACATTAACAGAAAGAAAATCCTTGAATGAGAAAGTGGTGACAGTAACCGTCAGTATCATGTCCTCACATTAGACAGCAGGAGGTGTGGAGCAGCATTTTTTTAGTGTTGTCTTTTGAAACAGATTGCTCTGTTTAAGAGTGGTGCATGGTAAAGTGCTGTGACCACAGCCAACTGTGTTATGTAAGCATAACAAAACAGGCTTGCACAAACCTGACTTTACACGATGCTTAAAAGTCCTTGGATGTGATGTAGTCCAAAGGAGGAAAGCCCTTGTGGCTGTGCTTTTTCATCTCGGTAACATGTATGTGTTGCTGGATATGACATTGCCGTATCATGTCAGTGCCATGATGGTGAAAGATTCACTGTTTTCAGATAATGTGAACTATTAGCTTGTCATAACAGCTGAGATATGATGACAGGAAAAAAATGTCAGTGTAGTATAGTTAGGCTTTTGATCGTAGTTTAATGTTTTCACACTTTGTGTTCCAGGATCCAGAAGGAGCTTGCTGAAATCACACTAGACCCACCACCAAACTGCAGGTAAGCTTTTGCGCTGGTCTCCTCTCAGCTCAGTAGTGATGATATGACCCCAGGGGCTCCTTTTCAGTGACTGAATGTTTCTCTCGCTCTCTGTCTCTCTCTCTCTCTCTCTCTCTCCCTCTTTCTGTCTCTGTCCCTCTTACTCACTCACTCAACTCTTTCTGTGTCTCTCATCCTCTCTCATTCTCTCTCTCTCTCTCTCTGTCCCTATCTCTCCCTCCCCCCTCCCTCTCTCTCCCTCTCCCTTTTTTTTCTCTGTTGTGTCCTGCTGGGTTTTGTTGGTTGAGCAACAGTATAATGGTTATTGTGTGTTGATGAGGCTTTCAGGCCGTTGAGGCAGGGGCAGTTGATGCAGGGGCAGTTGAGGCAGGGGCAGTTGAGGCAGGGGCAGTTGAGGCAGGGGCAGTTGATGCAGGGGCAGTTGAGGCAGGGGCAGTTGTAGAAGGTTTTTTTTTGTGGGAAGTGGAGGTGAATCTGAAGGGTTTGATTAGGACAGCTTCCCCATAGGAACACCCATAATCTTTTTAATTTGCATTCAATTGATGCTGAGTTTGATGTTACCAGTTTGGTAGCGAAAACAAAAAGAGTTTCCAGGGATCTCTCAGTTCTCAGCATTTCAGCTCTGCTTTGGTAAGGGTTGTGGCACATGTGGAGTTGTTGCCAAGGCCCGTTTTTGTGTGAGAACCCAAAGATCAATGGCGAGGCTGGAAAGAGACATATTTTTGAAAGCGTTCACAGACTAACTAGTGCGACTGTGGCGAGTGGCAGAATAAATGACAGCGCACTAATGAAAGCCCTGAGAATGGGAATGAAAAAGGTCTGTAAAATACAGGACTGCAGCTATGTTAACACGTCACATTAAACGGCTTTGTCTTCCTCAGAAGCCGTATTGGTGTGACAGATTACAAAGCGTCGTTGGTTAAATTAGACACTCGTGCTGCTGAATCCCCCACCCAACAGGCTCCCAGGTTAAGACGGCCTGAGGATTTCTTTAAACTCTGATACCAGGTGGTGTGTGTGTCTGTGTGTCTGTCTGTTTTTTGGGTGACGGCTCATCTGTACCCTCTATTTCCCTTGCATTATTAATCGGAGTGAATGCATTTTAAGTCAGTTGACATTGCCATTACGCAGTGTGTTGAGAGAAATCTCTAGATGTTGCAGATATCAGTGTGCAGGCGCTCATTGTGTCTGTGTGCTCAACCAACATTAATAGGATTTCGGCGACAAAGCACATAAGAGGCACCATTTCGGCACTGAATGTCGCTGTTTAAGAATAAATACTGCAGCACTTTATCTGTCAGTTCATTGTGGCTGTTTAAGCTTTCGTGAAAAAAAGAAGAAAAAAACCGGGCTCGCAATTTTAAGAGTGAGTGACGCTGTCAATCAGCCCAGACGAATGAGCTCAAAGCCAACTGGCCATCCAAACCCCCGAATGAGTGGGGTGATGCAACGACTCTGAAAGGGCTGCATTGGAAAGGGAGAGAGAAAAAAATCTGTTTCAGTCGCGAAAAAAGCCCCCGCACAGGGACGAGCGGCGCACCCCAAAAGCTGGCCCCGTTGTGTTTTTGATTTTTAGCTGGTTTCCACTGGGCCGGACAGCTGGATCGGTTCTGGGTGTTGGTTCTCCAACCTCAGGCCTGTGGCCTGCAGTGCGCTGAGGCATCTCCGGCCCCTGGCTGACGGGAGAGTCCCCCCCTTCCCTCGGCCCAGACGGCGTCTGCTCCTCATCTGTATGGCTCTCCTGGGGGGAGCTACGGGAGCCGTGGAATCGGGGCCATTTTTCACGTTCTGACCATTAGCTGCAGCAGGGGGGAAGGCATTAATATTCATAAGGAGGGGATATGGGGAAGGGTGTGTGTGTCTGTGTGTGTGTGTGTGTGTGTGTGTGTGTGTGTGTGGTGGATCAGAGAAGCCCCTGGGAAATCTTCTTGATCACTGTCTGAAGTTGCCATCCCAAAAAGAAAAGGGGAAGCAGAGAAATCAGGGAGAATCTCATCAGTTCAAGTCAAAAGGAAATGAGGAGGGGTGGCTGGGTTTGAAAAAGAACATTTTCATTACCTGCCATAATACAGCTACGGTATGAAGCATGACTCGCTTAAGCGGAAAATGGAAAAAGGTATTCCAGTTCAGTTTTTTTTTATTCCAAATTGTTTGTATGTGCAGTACAATGCCTATTCTATTTGTTTGAATGAGCAATGCAAGCTTGTGTTAGATCTCATATCTCATAGTGAATCATTGCCTTGATGAATCACAATTAGTTTTTGCTCAGATTTAGGAAAGCAAAGCTTAGTATTTGTTCATTTTACCCTAATCCTGTCCCACTGCCATTCTTGTAGATACGCATGGCCAGCCAGGGGCACATTAATATATTGTAGATCATTTGATTTCTCAGATCCCCTTTTTACTGGGCTGTGGCTAGTAAGTGAGTAAGTGCTTAGAGCAAATAGTCTTTCTATAAATCTCCACATAATGGTGTCCATTCAGATGTTTGTTTGACAGTCAACAAAGCCTCTTGCCATTTATCAAAGTTGAATTGAAAGTGAATTGTGTGTGTGTGAGTGCAGACACATTGGAAACGACATAACCACACAGACTGTTATGAATTCCGTTGTTGAAGTGGGCTTTAATACTTAAAATCTTGTAAGGATTTTCTCAGTAAAGTGAAGCCATTAGACAAGTGGTTCTGTGAGGAAGATGGGCCACTGATTGACAGAACCCTAATCCTCTGCTGATGTTGAATCAGGCGGCACAGTCCTGGCATAAGAACAAAAAAACTCAAAAGTAAACAGTTGCTCCCAGAATCCATTACCATTTTGGAAGGGCTTCCATCTTTGGCTTAATGGATTTCTGTGACAGACTAGACAAAGAATAGGCCCCGGCAGAGACCATGGAGAGTTTTTTATGACTATCTCAATTATTTCGACTGCTGTTGGAAAACAAACACCAAAGCAGTGGGGATAGCCTGGAAATGCTGTGTGTTGGTCATGCCAATAGTCATATTAGCCACAATGGACTAGTTTCTGAATTTTCTTGTTGTCTTGTGGCATGATTTTACTGCTCTAACACAGACAGCTTGCTGCTAATGTGATTTTGGGGGAACATCAGTCGATTACTTTAGAAATTGTGACACTGATAAACTGTAGGCAAAGCTTATGTATTATAATAATTATCTGTATTACATTATTCATCAAGGAGGCCAGAGGCAACCATTTGAACTGAGATTTTAATTTGCTTTAGGCAGATTTTTCTAAATGTGAGACGGAGGGGGGGGGAAGACGTGCCTTCTCACAGCACACAGCCTCTATCAATATTCACGGCTTCTCATGGCAGAGGATTGACCCCCATGGCATTTGAGAGAGACGTGTGTTAGGAAATCAGATTACAAGAATAATCAAGACACTAAAAAGGTTTTTATCACGGAGCTTTTAAGATATAAAATGTACCAACCCCCCCC
This sequence comes from Clupea harengus, assembly GCF_900700415.2. Taxonomy (NCBI): domain Eukaryota; kingdom Metazoa; phylum Chordata; class Actinopteri; order Clupeiformes; family Clupeidae; genus Clupea; species Clupea harengus. The sequence goes on along the minus strand of NC_045162.1, from coordinate 6,944,749 downwards.
TTTCTATTTATTGCTGTGTTGAGCAGGAGAAATGTTTGGAACTGGCATGGGAAAATACTTTTTATTTTATTTTTAGAATTCATTTAATTGAATTCTTAAGAAATATAAAGTATGCGATGTCCACTCAGCCTGAGGGGCGGCTAAATATTCCTGCCTTTTTAAAGCCTTTTTTTTTTTGTCGTGCGTGTAACTGTAGTATGTGTGCTTGAGACGAGAAGTGAAAACGTGTTCTTGACTCGAGCCGTTTCATCTGGGCACGCACAGAGGTAGAAAGGAAGCTGTCGCCGTACAGAGGTAGAAAGGAAGCCGTCGCCGTACAGAGGTACAGGGTGCTTTTCACGGTCAGAGGAAGGCGAGATTGCTTCATTAGGTTCCTGCTCTGATAACCGGCTGTGGCTCAGCTCTAATAGAAGATCTTAACTGAATGAGTGTGTGATGACGGTGTGTGTGTGTGTGTGGTGAGAGCGCGTGGGGGGAAACGGATTGAAGAGCTGAAATAAAAAACTGAACAGATAGGGCCAGTGCTGCTTTGTTGGGGAAAAATGTCTCTCAGATATGCACACAATCCCAGATAGGGCCGGTGCTTCTTAGTATTGAGGGTTGTCAATTCCTTTTTTTAAACTTACATTTTCTGTGTAGTGCTATATAGAGTAATTGTCAAGCTTTGTATTGAACTCTGAATTGATCAGGTAATTGGATTCACTGATATGGTATTAATGAAGAGGCATTTTCCTTCCTTCAGGTCCATCTTAGAGCTAGCTTGACCTTCCAGCTCATTTGTGCTTCACTAACTGTACTTTGTCATTGGCAGCTTAGCCTACATAAATGCTGTGTGATTCATTCATAAAACCATATCTTGCATATTGTTTTTATGTGAGATGAAGAGCCATTGCTGCCGTACAGCTGGGTTTCTTTTTCTTTTTCCCAGACATGAATGCCATAACTGGATTTTGTGGAGCCATTTGTGCCCCCCATTCAGTTGTGTCTCCAGAGGCGCTGGAAATGATCTGTGGTTTTGCGCCCTCAGAAAAAAAGGTCAAGTATTGTATGAAGATGGTGGCCATTAGCCTGATGGTGGAGGTTACATTCTCCCAGGCACATTCCCACTGCTCAAGTGCAGCTGGATGAAGGCAATATCTGAGTTTAATATAGCGGTGATGATACACTGTTCTGTGCCGAGCCCCATCGCTAAGGGTAAAGGTCACTCAATATATATGGAAATAGTTTTTCTTTTTCTTTTTTTTCTGCTCCTTTATCTGTGGGTCACTCACTCGTTACTTTGAGAAGCAGGCTAGTGTGTGGCTGAAAAGAGACAGTGTGGGGAGGTATAGAGTAGTCAGTAAGGAACATGATGCTTGAAGCACTTGATTTGATATCACCACAAAAATGTGGATCCATAAAAAGTTATGACCGACTATTAGCCATGAATAGGGTTAAGGTATGTGTGTTTTTTTTTGTTTTGTTTTTGCCTTGAAACCACACAGTTATTTTTAGTTTGTAATTCATGGTGTAAGATTGCTGTTTATTCAGACCAGCAGCAAAACAGACGTGTGTAAACCGCTCCTCTCCGGGTTTCACACGTAAGCAGGTTTCCCTGTGCGATTTGTACCCCCTCCCCATCACTGTTTATCTTCTGAAGGATTTACTCGAATGAAAACCCCTTGGCTGAGCAGCTTCAGAACCCACCCCACCCCCCCCCCCCCACCTCCCGAGTGACCGCTGTTTCACTGGCGGGGTTAAAGGGGGGCTCCCACACGCTGTCAGCACATGTGCCCCAGCACCGAGGCCTTGAACAGACAAGCGCAGAAACCACTTCCCATGCCACAGGGCGAAGGGGTTTCACTGCTGCGCAGGGACTTTCACCTCAGCCATGTGAGCCACCTGTCAAGCTGTTTGTTTCGTTGATGTCGGAATAGTCCACCAAAGCTGAATGCTGTTGGATTCACTGTTGAATTGGTATTGGGCTAAAATGAAATGTTGAAATACAGTTGAACAATTACTTACGTCATATATAACTTAATACTTATGGCGTCACCTTAAATGGGTATATCCTCCTGGGAACCAAGACAAAAAAAAAAAGTGTCATCCAATTTCTCTTCTTTTGTGATTTCCTTAAAAGAAATGTCAACTACAGAGGAGACAAGTCTATGGGTTGGTTCTCAGGAGGATACGTCATGGATGGAGGGATGGGTTGATGGATAAAAGGATGTATTTGTAGATTGATGGCTATGTTGTTTGTGTAAAAGGAACACATGGGGCCATTTTAATTTTGACAAATTGCCAGTAAGTCTCTTGTGTGCTTTTTGGAAAATATGCTTTGATGAGTTTGTCACTCAGTGCAGGCTTTTAAACTATCTAGGAGGCGCCCAATCTACACCCACTGAACCCAGTTAAAATTAGGTCAGATCCCTGCCAAATAAATCCATGCTCACATTTGTGTACAGTGACTTTGCATGCTGTTTATGTGCTGCATCATGTGTGAGATGATCCTGAGTTTTGTTTGGGAACAAACCCCGATTGTAGTTGCAGCCCTAAGCTCACGATGAGCAATAATCACCAGACTCAAATCATGTGCTTCATTGGAGACGGGCAGCGTGCCCTCTCTGTGCCAACGCTGTGCCCACATCTGTAGTTATTCTGGTTTCTATAGTATATCTATGGCTATTGTCATTTCTGTCTGTAATGTTGGGACTTCAGGCTGTCTACCAGGCCTTTGCATTAAGCACCAGGGATGTTAGAAGGTATTAATGTTTATCTCGGGCAAAAGTCTATCTAAGGCCTGTCTACTGTGGTGTCAACTGTTAACTGCTTCAGATGTGATTTTGGCCTCGGAGACACAGAAGGCCTTTGCCGCGTGGAGGGGGTGGCCGGGGCTGTTGGTTGGTGTTGCCGGGCAACATGCAGTCCTGGCATGTACTTTAAACTATTGACTTACCATTTAGCCAGAGGTCAGTGCTTGTCAGATCCACACACAGGCTATGGGGGCAGCATGGATCCTCTGCCTGCTGCTGTTTCGGCTCTTCTTCTCTAAGGGAAGCACCTCCCCCCTCACACACACACACACACACACACACATAAACACACTCTCACACACACACTTACTCTCAAACTCTCTCGTCATTCTCTCTCTTTCACACACACACCACACACACACTTACTCTCACACTCTCTCTGTCATTCTCTCTCTTTCTCACACACACACACACACACCACACACACACTTACTCACTCTCACACTCTCTCTGTCATTCTCTCTCTTTCACACACACACACATCAATGGGCATAAAAGAACCCTCGAGTCAAGTGACCTCTTTTTGTCTCGCTACGGGTCACTCTTTGGGAACCTCACAGTGTGTGTGTGTTTAAGCCACATGTAATATCTGAAACACTGCTGTTTTGTGCAAGTCAAACTTGAAATGACATGGACCAAATTCATATCTGCATATTTGTGAATCTGTGTGTCTGTGTGTATACACTGAAGTAAGCCTGCCTGTCTATCTGTCTGTCTAGCAGCTCTATCAATTGTTCTTACAATGTCTCGTGGTGGAGCACAATGATTAAGTTGCCATTTTCTATTTAAAATCCATTTTGTGACAATGTTTTGAGTCTTCTCCACCTTGGTTTTTTTAAGATTACTTTTTTTTAACCCGAGTTCAAGTTAATCTCTTTGAGAGTGATGAACATTGCTCAGGCAGTAGCCGGGCTGCATAGCTGGGCTGTCAAAGGTAGACATAAGCTTCCTGTCTGTCACCTCATGTCTGTAATTGCCATATGCTAGCTTGCATCACACAGGAAAATAATATATGTGTTCATTCATATGCCACATCAAATATTGGTTGCCATTTTCCACGTTTTCTGGACAGACAGTTAATGAAGAGCACACCTCCCTAGGGCGAAGAAGTAAAGGAAGAGTGATTTTATTACAGGAGCCTCAAACAGCTTCTGAAAGACTGATGAAATCAAAGAACACTGCCGTGCGTTCATGCTATGAAAGCAAGTCAATTTCAAGTGCTTTTTTGGTCTACTTTCTTAGTCTTTTGATCTGTTTAATGCTAATATTTCCTGGGATTTGGCCAGACTACGTTGTTTTGCTTTGAGTGAACCAATCTCAGAGAGAGGGCCGATTTTTTTTTTTTGTCTCTGGGCCGTAGTGAATGAGTTAGGGCAGTGTGTGTGTGTGTGTTTGTGGCATTTTTGAACAAATGTGTGGCTGTTGGTGTGTGTGAGCAGAAGAAGAACACATGGCAAGTTCAGTGTTTCGCTGCAGTTGTGTGTGTTCCCATCTCAGACCTACCACCAGTTTGCCCACCACCCCGAGGTTGGTGTTGAAGACGCCAACATCTACCTGCTTCAGCGAACCCACTGTTACCTGGACAAAGCAGGCAGTACTGTGGGGGATCATGTTCTTTGATTTTAGCCAATACCTTTATTGTACACAATCCAGCCTACTCTGCTGCGTGAGAAGCTCCAAAAGATACAGGTAGAAGCCTCCAGAACCTCCTTGATCATTGACTACCTGATGGACAGACCACAGTTTCCGCAGCTGAGGGGATGTGTGTCTGAGCAGGTGGTCAGAAGCACCTCTTCCTCTTCCCCTTCCTCTTCCCCTGTATACCTCAGACTTCCACTACAGCTCAGAGTCCTGGGGTGTGTCAGTGGTGGACAGGATACCGAGTACCAGGAACTGGTGGACCGCTTTGTGGCATGGTGGAACAACCATCTTCTCTTAAATGTGACCAAAGGGCTGGTCAAGGAGACGGTTGTGGATTTTAGGAGGATCTGTACTAAGCCGAACACTATCTCCATCCTTTAGAGATGAGGTGGAGGTGGTGGAGGGATACAGATACCTGGGTGGTGTTCACCGTGACAACAGGCTGGACTGGAAATGGAATATGGAGCGTGTGTACAGGAAGGTACAGAGCAGACTGTACGTGTTGAGGAACCTTCGGTCATTCAATGTGTGCAGCAAAATGTTCACTGTTCAGGCCCTCCTCTACCAGTCTGGTATGGCAAGTGCAATTTTCTTTGCAGCCATCTGTTGCGGCAGCAGCGACTCTAAGAAACTGAACAGACTAATAAAGAAGGCTGGCTCTGTGCTGGGGACTGCTCTGCTTGGGACTGCTCTGGAGCCTCTAGAGGTGGCTGTGGAGTGCTGGGGACTGCTCTGTGCTGGGGACTGCTCTGGAGCCTCTAGAGGTGGCTGTGGAAAGAAGGGTGTTGCACAAGCTGCTTCACATTATGGACAACACTACACCCCCCCCCACCCACTACACACCCCCTACACGACCTACCGGTCAGACAACACTACACACCCCCTACACGACCTACTGGTCAG
>NC_045162.1:6929667-6938734 GCF_900700415.2 Clupea harengus | reverse complement strand
TTTTGTGCCCATGTGTGAGAACTTCATGTCCTTGGCAAGTCCATAGTATTGACATTACACGTAGCTTATAACTTAACACTTGATTAGGACTGAGGCTGAAGCCAAAAGCAGAGTTGGGCCACAATTCAAAGCAGATTTCAAGATGCTTTATAAATATTATATTTGCATAGAACACCCTCTCTTATTGAGAACACACCTACATGTTAACACACCTATACATCAAATATGGAGATGGGAGTGTCAACACTGTACCTCTACGATCAAAGACCACCGAGACATCTTCTGGAAGTACGAATACAATATCATCTGAAGAGATGGCTAGGGTTTTCTTCTGAGCATGTGATAAGACTTTGTATTTTGTCTTGACTCTTTCAACAGCCTGAAATACACAAGGTTATTCGCCTGAGATTTTAGTGGACATATTCAAATTTTTACCAGTACTTTAAATGTGTATGGGCACAAAAACATTTAGTTTAGTACCTCATCAGTCACAACACCCTTCAAATCCTCAAACTTGCCATTGGAGACCATTGCAGAGACGTGGACCACCGCCTGAGGACAGAACCCACACAACATGCTTTAAAGGTTATGACTTATTTAATGACTGATGCCTGCATGTTACTTTGTACACCTATCATCGTCATCATCATCACGGCATCAGCTTTGTTTCTCTAAAACCAAGTTTCCAAAAGAGGCACAGCCATGACACCCCAAGAAGCACAATAGTAGCTACCTGCTTCACTCCAGTATTAAATTCCACGCTGGACATATTCAAATCAAAATAGAGTTCAATAAAGAATATTATGATTTTATTTCGTATCCATGTGATGGGATCCGGAATGCCCACAACAGAGATGGTTGGCTGCCTCGATGTCTCAGGCTCATTGTCACTGTCGGTACTGTAGTGACTGAATTTCTGGCAGACAAATAAGGCATTCTGTCTTCTCAGATTATGCCGGTTGCAGTCAGAAGACTGTGTCCCTTCCAGCCGACGCGAGTTACCAGACTGTAGAAACGCCCAGGAACTGAATGAGATCTGTTTTGCAGGAAAGTTCCTCCTCCAAGGACAGGCCAACGGCTTGCACCCCACTATTCCTCCGATCTCACGATACGTCGCACAGCACGTAATGCGTTGCATTTCTAGTCCCGTCTGTCCTTTGCAAAAATAAATAATATAAATTTAATTCTGAATTTAGTGAAGGGGATACTGCGTCCCCAGCCCAGTTTGCTTCCGGGCAACCTTACACAACTGTCTCCCGCTGTACCCATAATGCTTTTGGAGAGAATAACCAGTTGTGAGACAAATTCGAGTTAATCCAGTAGATGGAGACACATCCTAACTTGTAGACTGCTTCTGCGGGGGTGGGGTGGGGTAACTTCGCAGCCGTGGCCTGTGTCCGAGCGCTCAGGTGAGTGCGCCTTTTATCTGAGAGTAGGCGAGTATGGAGGCAATTGATCATGGTTCAAGTCTCACAGGGAAAAGTGCGTTGTTCAGTTTTGACAATTTATTTGATGAATTTCTCCACACATTAGCTACATGAAAAAGTGTGTTGTAATCTATATCGTTTCCTCAAATTAGCCAATATGAAAAAAAAAAAATGAACATATTCTCCGAACTGTCTAGAAGATTAGCACATTCTGTGGGACAATATATGGTTCGACAAATCTGATAAGTATTCTGAGTAGCCTTAATAATAAACAGAACAGTCTATTCTCATTTTATACTTCGGATTAAAATAGCCTAACATTTTCGAGTCGTTTCCGCTCAGAGCATCTCAAAGCCAGCAGCACAGGTGCAAAAAATCATTGTTTCTAACACTGGAAATTTGATCAGTAGACCAAAACATCATTACGCTCCCGCTGTTAGTGGTGATTACAGGTCACACGCATTTGTGTTCACGTTATATTTCTATTTTCTTTGTGAAAGATGCTGATTTATTCACGTTTGAGGTATTATTTCCACGCATGAAAGACAAGTAGAGACACCTGCGCGCATTCTCCACCCCTCTAAGTTCTGCAACTAATTTTATTGATAAATAATTGCCACTGCACTTGATTATTGAAAATAGCGTTCAGATATGGAAACCTTTCTATGATGTGTTATAGTAATTACCACTGTTAGTTTGAAATGCTTTTGCATCTGTGGACTGACTTGAGCAGAATGATAAAATGATGCGCTGCCGTGACACCACACATTTCCAAGGCTTTTCCAATCTAGGCGCCATGTATAGTGTGGCAATAAACTGGAAGACGCATCCATGTCTTAATAATTGAAATTAGACGCAAACGGTTGTTAAGCTTAAACAAAACGTCATTGCCACCTAGTAGAACTGTGCCTGACTTATTTGAATTTTCTGTACTTGTCCTTGATGGGCCTGAGCATGATAGGCTTCTACATGGGTGGTAATGGAATGCAGGTAAGACACCGAAGGCTTGTAAGATAAGGTTGCCTTTTATCCTCTGCAGCCCAAGATATAGACTATATATTTAGTCGACTTATATTGGCTACTGTTTAAGTTTTAATAATTATTTTAATTTAACCCAGTATTTTTTTTACCAACAGTTTATTTGTTTGTGAAAGATATTCCATGTTATGCCACTACAAGGCACTGTTGCCTGCAAATAAGTTTATAGTCAAATTTGTTGGATGAAGCGGTCTGATCAGCTGTTCATTTTTCATCCATATAGTGGCCAGTTACAGAATATTGTTTAGGTTCCTTTTTACTCAACGAATACAGCCCAACTAGTATTTGTACACTCTGAAGTTAATGAAGTTAGCAATATTAAGTCATACTTTAAGTCTCTTAGTAGGTATGAGCCACAGGAGTGGTTGGACACGTTCACTACTGAACCAGAGCAGTCACACACACAGACACGCACGCACGCACGCACGCACGCACGCACACATCCAGAGAGAGAGAGAGAGAGAGAGAGAGAGAGAGAGATCTTTTCAAACTTTGGTGCTTTGTAATGAGAGAAATTAGTGAAAATGCTGTAAGTAATAGTTTCGTTTTTTTTTGCCACAAATGTTTTTTCCACTTATTTTTTTTTCCTATCTTTGCATAAATTAAAAAATCTGCTGAAATTTATTATTCATCTGAGATGTGATTAATATGCAAAATTATGCAAATTAAGATGCAATTAGGCTCCAATTCTCTAGTGGAATTTTCCATTATAATTTAATACAAAGTAACAGAGTAATTGGTGTCACGTGTAATTATGGTTACTCAAGTGTACTTTCAGGCATGCAAATGCTGGACTATATGTTTGTTATCCTATGCAAATGCACCATGTGGCGCTTTAACAAGTAGGGAACACCTACTATCAGAGTATAATGGTGCTGGGACATGACAGGAGAGAGTCTGTCCAGTCAAACTGATGAGAACTGATATCCTGTACATTTGTGGGAACTTTTTAGAAGTCGTTTTTAGCACATTGAATAAAGTCCCTATATTCGTTTCGTTGAAGTTGTGTTTGTGTCCGTAGAGTGTTTGGCATGTAGATCATGTAAGTGTGTTTTTGACAAATGAAATGATTTTTATTTGCCATAGAGGAGCAATAAAATATAGGGTATATATCTTACGCTGTCCCTAGTACTGCTTCTTCAGAAGTCCTTAACACTACAGCTGGTGAAAGTCCCCTGGTTATCTGGATGAAGTATGTCTTCAGAGAACTGTTTCTTCTTGGGAGGTAAATTGATTTTAAACTGTTAAACATGACTGGTTACATGGCCTGACATCTTTCTTGTCAGCACCATACCCCCCTCTTCCTGCTGACACACACACACGCACACGCACACGCACACGCGCACACACGCACACATACGCGCACACACACACACACACACACACACACACACACACACACACACACACACACCACAATTACACTATATGCATATACTCTCTGGAGTCCTCTATCTCAGTCTCTTAACCCTGCTCTATGTCTTTGCCTCTCTCACTCTACTCTCTCTATCTCTCTCTCTCCCTCTCTCCCTCTCTCTTCCCCTCTCTCCACCCCCGTCTCTCAGCTCTGTCTTGTTCATGATCGCTACTCCGAACAAAGACATCGCCATCCCCCACCTCCTGCCCCCCCACCCCCCCCCCCCCCCCCCCACCCCCCTCTTTCCAATCTCACCGCCTCCACCCTGTATGCCTGCATGCACAACTCTCTCAAAGAACATAATCCCTCCACAAAAAAATGGAGGCACAAAGGAAACTTGAGCTCAATCCTATAACGCACGGCCACGGCAGACAATGCCCCCCCCCCCTCCTGCCGGCCCCCATCCTCCCTCTTCATAAGCGCTAAATGCCCCGTGGCATGAAGCAGTCTTTATCCCTCCCAGCTGAGCTGATTGGTGGCATCCCTGGGCTCCTCCATGCCACGCCGTGGTCTGCCCTCACTGCACCACGCACCCCCCCCCCCCCCCCATACACCCTCCCAAAAAAATAACGAGCCCCCTGTTTACCTACCTGGAGCCCCGATGTCAACTCTCCAGCTGCAATCCAAAGGCACGACTTGGCCTACATTTGACTTATTATTCATTATGGCCGTGCCTATTAAGGCTGAGGCGTACTGCATACGAGTCCTGAGTCCTGGGAGATGTTGGGGGGGAAAAGATGCTGATGTTTTGGTATGGGTGTGTGCGTGAGTTAATGTGTGTTTATGGCCAGGAGGAAGGGGTCATCGAGTTCATGCAATATGGACGGAGGCTGGGGTAGATGAAGTGATTCAGGGGTGGACCTACAAAAAAATCACATACTATGTTATAATGATATATTTTTAGTTCATTTTTGTTTCACTGAAGATGAAAGAAAGTTCTTCTTGCACTTAGTGCTTTCTGAGAAGAACACACTCAACATTTAAAGTTTATTATTATTCACTATGTCATGAACTTGTAATGGAACTTTCTTCCTAAATAAGAAGAAAAAGAAGAAGAAGAACAACCACAACAACAATAACAACAACAACAATAACAACAAAAACCCAATGGAAACAAATAAAGGGGAAAATAATAATGCTGTTATTTCTTTCAGAGAGGAAGTCGGAGAGGTGTTTGTGGCAGGTCTGCAGGCGTTGTGTGATCTAGGTCGGCTTGCTGTTAGCTTGTTTGTGTTTGCTGCGTGCAGCAGAGTTTGTACAGCTCCTGCTTTGCTCTGTCTGTGAGCTGCAGTGCTGTAACACACACACAGTAAACACACACACAGTCGTGTTCACAAACATAGACCACGCTGCTGTTTTAGTTTTCACAGTTGTGTGTGTGTGTGTGTGTGTGTGTGTGTGTGTGTGTGTGTGTGTTTTTCAGCTGTAAGAAGCAAGGCCCTGGGTGCAGGTTTGTGACAACAAATTTTGGTAAAGGGGAGGGGGTGGTAGTAGCAGTGGTTGTCAGGGGCATGGGGGGGATGGGGGGTGTGGTGGCGCGTGGGTGAGGCCGATGTAATCTCTCATGCCAGGGAAGGCGTAGGAGAGAGATGCGCAGCTCTCTGATGTGTGGTCTCTCGGAGCACCTCACCATTCCTGACGCACCCGACACGCACACACACACACACACACACACACACACACACACAGATTGCATCTGCAGTGCGAGGGAGACGAGCCACACTCGGAATCTAGGCCATCAGCCTCGCCGAGCCTCACTCTCTCTGAGGTGCGCGAACTACGCGCCGAATCCTCACCTGATTCTTCCTGCTGCTCGCCAACACAGAGCAGCAACCTTCTTGCACAACACACGCAAAGGCATTGAACTCTCTCCTGCATACAGTGAAATATATATATATATAAAAAAGTGTGTGTACTACAATATGCGATGCATGCTCTTACCATTTCTAAGAAAAGACACATTGGAATTGTAGCCTTATAATTGTAATTACCCAAGTTGTGAAATATGAAATGCGTTCCAGCTAGCAATACCATTTGATTACATGTGTGTATTAAAGAATATTGTTTTTTTTAGTGGTGACATTTATTTATTCAAATAAGTGAAATCATTACTAAAAATCTGAGCACTGAGCTTCACATAAAAATATAGGCAATATCATATTTTTAATTGTTGAAGAGAACAGGAATAAATCAATCCAGAGTCATTTAACAGATTGAATCTTTTAGCTTGTTTATATATTTTTTTTCTCTCTCTGTCTCTCTCTCTCTAGAGCGCTGTGCACAGAACAGAATCAGCAGTGAGGGGAATGTTGTTCTGATAATAAATTCTGTAATTTGGTTCTCTTTCTCAGGGATTACTGTCATCTGCCTGATGCTTGCCAGTACCTCTTGCCATTTTTAGGCTTGTGTTGTGTACCTTGAAATATTTGCCAAATGGATTTTTTGTGGCTGTAATTAAATTCATACCACCTTCCTGTTGTCTAACAGGGGCACAAGCAAGCGCTCGTGGTGAACAGGAGGGGTTTGTGTACTGGACTCTTAGAGATTTTGGGTTGGAGGAAGACAAATTAAATGAGCAATAATATCCCAAACCAAAATATGCTACATGTTCCATGTTAACTAAATATGATACATGTTCCAGGTTAACTAAATATGATACATGTTCCAGGTTAACTAAATATGTTACATGTTCCAGGTTAACTAAATATGATACATGTTCCAGGTTAACTAAATATGTTACATGTTCCAGGTTAACTAAATATGCTATGTGTTCCATGTTAACTAAATATGCTACATGTTCCATGTTAACTAAATATGCTACATGTTCCATGTTAACTAAATATGTTACATGTTCCAGGTTAACTAAATATGTTACATGTTCCAGGTTAACTAAATATGCTATGTGTTCCAAGTTAACTAAATATGATACATGTTCCAGGTTAACTAAATATGTTACATGTTCCAGGTTAACTAAATATGATACATGTTCCAGGTTAACTAAATATGTTACATGTTCCATGTTAACAAGTTATTAAGAAGTGAGCACAACACAGGCTCAGAGAATACTGCCCAAACCTGAATGGGAGACTGCAGAGACAGTCTATGCTTTACTCTCAGTCTGCAGGCTTGCTATTTCAGGCATGGCTGTGACTGTTGGAGAAAAGGGTTGGAAGAGAAGCCTAGCATACTCATACTTTCACACTCATACTCATGCTGTAAGGATATACCAAGACAGGATTGATCCGAGAGATTGGGCTGTATTTATAAACCATTTCAGAATGCAACGGGGAAAGACAGATCAGCTTCAATGTTGTATTTTGTAGTTTATCGCAAATGCAGGTTTTTAAATTTTTTTTATTTCCCTGAGCTATGTATAAGATATTTTCCCCCAGAGAGGCCAGGGGAAAGCATCGTTTAAATAAACACAATTTAATTCAAATAGCCATCAGGTTTAAGATGGAAGCAAACAAGCAAACAAGGCCTGCTCTGGAGTGTAATTGACTGTACAAATGTGCGTTTCTTAAGGGAGAGTGGAGAATACCATACCTGGGTCTGGGTAAAGGCTGTGTTTGGTTCTGTCACAGCTAATGGGATAGATGCACACTCATTTAAGCAGGCGCAGGTGGAAGCAAATGTGCCACAACTACGTGTTTGAAGAAGAGTACACTCAAGTCGACTTTAAAAAAAAAAAATTGTGCACACATTAGCATTCTGACATTTGAATTCTAAGGATCATCTTTTAAAAGGTGTGCTTCTCACAACTACAGTGCCACCATTTTAAAAATGTAATGCAATCCAGAAAATACATACATTTAAGAAGTCATCATTTTATTCATTTAAAAGATGACTGTAGTTCAAATTATGTTTTTAATGGTACAACTATCATACTGCTCCAGCCAATTTGTGTCACATCTGAAGTGCAAATGTTCTTCAATTAGGATTCCTATTTGGCATGACTCACAGTCTCTCCCGGGTTTAATACTCAAGTGAATAAGCAGAATATGAAACACATCAATAACTTCTATGGCCATTTGATTCATCTCAGCTCAGTCTTGCCGGAAAATGCAAACGCTTACTCCCTCATTTAGCACGTCTTCCCAAATAAAAATCAACAACGCATCAGAACGAATCACTCTGTAAAGTTGCAAAATGAAAACAGTGTTTCTCAGCTGACGGCAACAAGCAACAGCATACATGAGCCATACCTTACATCTCATTGCCTCCCTTCATAATCATGTGTCATGGCAGTCCAAACAAGGACGCCTAATAAGTAGAGGGGGTCTTTCACCTCTTTGGCCCGAGAGCCGCCCACCTTTCTATAATTACTTTGAGTTCACAAGTGCTTCCTGAACGCAGTCTCGGTGACATAATTCATTAGTGTTTGCCAAAAGAAATCATTTAAAATGTTTAAAGTGCTCCTTCAAGCAGAATAGCTATTAAAGGGGCCATATGCACCAGCTTAAGTGTTAAACGGTTTGTGGAAGTCAACTGGGGGGTGGGGGGGGGGTTGTGGCGGGAGATGATAAACATAAATTATGGCTAATATACTGCACCAGTGGTTTTTTAAAAAATGAAAAATTACTGACACAGGGAAAAACACTTCCGAGTCGCTGCAGCTGGTGCTTGTACATAACGGCCCCTAATCTGTGCCCAGAGGACCAGAGCATAACTGGCGACAGGAATTCACCTTGACAACCCTGATGGGTTACCTTGTTATTCATGCCCGGCTACACGGCGCGCAGTGTCTCGAGCGTTGCTTTTGATTTGTCAAGACGTCTGCGAGCATCGCTGCCTACGACACTGCGATCCATCCAGGGACCGTTTTGCGTGTGCCGCACGAGGGTACGGACCTGGTGAAACGTGGAATTGTGAAAAATAGAATACTTGAGGATTTCTGGGGAGAACTTGCAATGGTCTGCAGTGTAGTTGTGCTGCAATGTACAACTTCCTGAGTGACTTGTATTTTGAAGGTAAAGCACTGTTGAAATAATTTGATTAAAAAAAAGCATACAGGTGGGTAAGAAAAGAGCAAAACTTCATTTAATACACTTGATATGGATTATGTGACACTGACAAGCACCAAAAGTAGGGTTCTGTCTTTTACCGACAATGCATGCCTTGTTGGGGTAAATCAGTCAAAATGAGGTTGTGTCTATGCATTCGCCACGACACCAAAGGTTTGCAG
>NC_045162.1:6869667-6927167 GCF_900700415.2 Clupea harengus | reverse complement strand
ACACCTTTTCAAAATGACTGGTTCAGAGCTAGTATATGAAAATCACACCGTACAGGGGATCATCTCATCACGAAATCCTCTCATTAGCCCAATAACGTGCTTGTCTTAAGCAAAAACAGATTCAGCGGAGCTTGTTGTGAAAGTACGTAAGAGTGGGCTGTTTGTTTGATTTGGTTATTAATGAAAAACAGCCTCCGTGCCTCTGTAGAGTTTTGTAGAGGCTTGGAGAGACACAACTGCAATGTCAAGACACACTTCTAATTGAAAAGTTAATTAACTTTTTGACGCCATCAGCTGTCACTTAGTTAGATCAGATACAAACAACATCCCCCGGGACCAACTTTATTTCCCTCTCTAATAGCTAGGGACCCTCCGTTTTGCTGAGCAGACAGTTGGTCAATGAAAGCACCTTTTAGAGAGCATTGTTTAATCAAAGCCAAATTAAGAGGACTGTATGCAGAATTTAATTTCAAATGCAAATTATTTTGTGGAAATGGGGTGCAACTGTGACAATGAAACTTTCCATTAGCCCAGCACCTGTTCCGCCCCCCTCCCCCCGCTCCCCCTCTCCTGTCATGTCTTCCTCCTCGTGCGATTAGTAGGAAACCTTCTCATAAGGAGCTGCTGCTGCGCTGAAGTTTTAAGCGTCAAAGCACAATGAAAAACATGTCCAAACATGTGCAACCATCACCAGGGACTCCCCTCCATTAGAAATGCAGTTTCATTGACGTGACTTCAACATCATCAGTTTTTCAACAGTTGTTGAGTGGTTATAATGTCTGTGTGATGCCCCCCGTCTTTATTCTATTTAAAAAGTGGAAATTATTTCAGGTGCTGAAAAAGTCCAAACCAGTTCCTATCAGTAACACATGATTTTACAAAGTCAATACTTTTCTAGAAATTTGTATCCCATGAAACCAACCCTTTCATTTTCCATCAAACACTTCTCCTCTCATCCCTCTTTCATCCTCCTTTCCCTGGGGTTTGTATGTGCATGTCTGTATGTGCGTGTGTGTGTGTGTGTGTGTGTGTATGTGCGTGTGTGTGTGTGTGTCTGTTTCTCCTGTAGTTCCATTGTCACAGACATTGCCTGGAGACAGGTGTTTTTTCCGACTCATTCTTTACATCTCAGCCTCCGTGTTGGAGGTCAGCGCTGTTCTAATTGATTCCTTTTGTTCTTACATTTCTTATTAGAACGGCAAAGTTCTCCATGGGAACGTGTGATTGGTCCTCCCCCGTGACTGCCTGGGTAGAGATAGGCAGAGGCATTAGCGCCCGCCGTCTCCACCGGAGTCCAGAGGGACCTCACGACAAATCACCTGCCTTTTTTTCACTAAACTGTGGCTCATATGAGGTCAGGTAGGAATCATTTGGTAATTTTTTTTGCACAAATGCATACCAGTAAAAATGTTTCTCAGACATACCAACACACGTAGAGAAATAAACATTTGCCCATACAAAGAAGACGTTTTGAGGTAATTGGATCTTGAGATTTGCCACATATGCAACATATATGGTAACTAACCACATAGTTCCACATTTTATCAAGAGAAGAAAAAAGATTTATATTTTTACTCACTGTGTAGTCAAAATAGGAGTCTCAGGAGTTAATAAATATATGTCCAAACATATATTTGAATGCATAATCCTTTGGTCCCTAGGTGTATTTTTCTACTAGTCCTTGTCTGACAAACGTAGGGTGGCTTGCAACATGTTTACCACAGTGTAAATGGTGACCTTTGTTGAGACAACACTTGTTTCACTGGTGTCAAACTGGAGGCTAAATATTTTCATTAACTCTTTATTTACAAAAAACCTTAATGCAAATGTATTACTGTCACTTCTGGACATTCTGGAGTATTTTCTTTTTTGTCCTTTGATTCATCAGCACTTTTTGCAAAGCCTGCTTTCAGTGCTGCGAAGGCATGCCTTGGTATTCTAAATGCAATCTTTTTCCTTTCAACATATTGTCGTTTGTGCTTTAATTCCCACAGTTGTCTGACACTTCAGAAAGTGAAAACCTTCTCGTTATCGTAATAACAGTAATATCATCATCGTCATCATAACCTGCACAACCCGTACATCCTCGATGTTGATATGACTCATCACGTGCCATTTACAGAACAGTTGAGAACGTGTCTGTGTTTTTTTTTAGTTTCATCATTGTAGTGGGATTTTTTTTCCCTCAGTCCACCCACAACTAACGTGAAGTCGCATGCTATTTCCGTTCCACTTGTCAGAGCACTCCACAAACAGAAGAGTAGTGAGGAGCAGCAGAGCGGTCGAAGGGGGTGATCCGTGTACAAACTTTTTCTCTACTAATTGTGCTCACAGAAGTTACACACTGTTCGTAGAAAGTAAACACCTCTTACACTGATTCATATTTATCGTCACTTTATTTCAACAGAGGTTTAATTATTAAAGAGGGGGAAGTAAGATAATGTGTTTTAAAAAAATATAAAAAAACATATTATTGTGTGTCTTTCAGGGGAAGTTAGCAATTTAACCTTCAATTTTAAAATATAAACTTCCTTCGTTATTTTTCTTAATATGCTAGTGTGGCACAAATATGCGAACTATGATTCTTGTTCTATTCCAAAAGGCTATTAATTGGTGTGTGTAGGCTTACCTTAACATTTTTTTTATATCATGTTATGTTGCATACATGCAAAACAAATGTCATTATTTACTAAATTGAACTGATTTATTATTACAGCGTCGTTTAAAAGAAAAACACATTGATAGGAAATCTCAGATTTCCCCTAATGTTTCTCAGTGGTTGACCTCAAGGTAGGTTCGGCTTTTTGGGGTATTCCCTGTCAACCCTCCATTGCCCTGTTTGAACTTGGTAGAGACACAGAGGCACCGTGGCACGTCCAACATTTTCATCTTTTATCTCTCAGGTTCACCTTCTGCAGACTCTTTCACTTTCACAGATTTGACTCTTTCCTGTGTTGACATATTTTAATAACGGCTGGGGCTATTCTCAGCGTCATTTCTTTTCACTGCCCTGGTGTTTCATCGCCATGATTTGAATATAATCTTTGAAGTGTTGCTGATACGTTTTACTCCCACCCTTGAACTACGACAAGCTATCATGTGAGCCATGTGTCCTGGAAAGGGTATTCATCCATGGCCCTCTAATCTCAGGTGGTCCTTTGAATGATTTGTGTGTTCTGTGTGTGGTTTATTTTCTTCTGATGTGCCCGTGAAGAGTACACGGAAAGAAACGAACAGGAAGGGTTTTGTGTCCCTAAGTCGACCCGTTTGCGCTCTTGGCAAAACACGCAAAGAATTTTCGGAATTTAAGGATTTTTTCTTTGGTGCCATGTGACAGTGTCCAGTGCTGGTAACACAGGGGCATGCTTTGGGCGCCACAGGAAGTGCCAAGCGAGCGTCGCACGCTTCCCCGCTCCCTACCCAAGCTGCATCACCGTGCAGAGCAGAGATACGCCGGGGAGGCGGACGCCGGGTCTTATCGACGTCAATCCAGATGAATTCAGAAACACGCTCCCAAATCACACACACATACTCACACACTCACACACACACACACACACACACTGGGCCCACTTTCTTCATATCTGGGCAACATTAGCCATCTTTAGCTGTGACAGACCTGAGGCAGAGGGGTGAGGTGGGGTGGGGGGGGGTGTTTAGTGAGCAGGCTCCAGTACTGCCAAGGTGCTCAGAATTTGCCACATTTCTAAGAGCTGGGAGGCCTGTGGGCTTGCTGGTCTGTGGAGACTTACCCCCCCCCCCCCCAAACACACACACACACACACACACACACACACACACACATACACACACATACACACACACACACCTCCCACAGGGATCTCGGCCATCCGGAGCGCTTGGCATCCCATCCCCAGCTCAACCCACCCCCCACCCCCATCCCCCCACTCCAACCCCAACCTACCCAACATATCCCAGAGCAGTGGAGGGCTATGATATGATTTCAGCAAAGGCTATTTCCGTCATGCAGAATTTGAATGGGATAAAAAGGAATGCGTTAGCTCGAGGTGCTGTGCAGAGCCTGTGCCCAACTCCAGTTTGTCTCTGAGCTGCCTTCACACTATCAGCACCCCCCCCCCTCCCTTCTCTCCTCTCCTCCTCTCTACTCCTCCCTCACCCCCCCCCCCCCCCCCCCCCCCCCACTCTCTCCCAGGAGAATGAGTCAACAATAATGCAGTAGGCCCCTTTATGTGATGTGCCTCTGTCTCTGCCACTGTGAAAGATTACTCACCCTCTCAGGTTTATGTGCTGTGCCTCTGTCTCTGCCACTGTGAAAGATTACTCACCCTCTCAGGTTCATGTGCTGTACCTCAGACCCCGTTTACACGGACTCTAGTTTGCCTGAATCCGGAGAGAAATGTCTCCGGATCGACCTTTCGTCTAAACGAACAGGGCGGATCCGGTCACTGAATCTGCATACTCTTGAATCGGGGTTCCAAAGTGTGCAGATTCAAATCTGTCTGTGGATTGGTGTTCCGATCCGCACACTTTCTAATCTGATGATGTAATTGCCCCACGTGATCACTTCGCAACCTCAGCCTGAACCCTTATTGACCCTGCTCTGTCACTTCATAACAACAACAACATAAATGAAATGTAAATGACGTGGCGCCTTTTTCGTGACTTACATTTTTCTACTGTGCTTAGTTGTTTGTATTGGGATAGTGCGCTGCTCTACCTACATGTGGATAGTTTTCGTGGTCTTACTAAGCCAGTTGGACGTAATTTTTGAGACCAGCCAGAACAACGGACACGACCGCCATTATTTAATAACTGAATGGGTTGCCATGGCGCAGCGAGTGTGGCAGCCTGTTTTATCAGATCTCCAGCTTAAAAAAAAAAAAAAAAGGATTCCTATTCCTATTACCTTGCTGCTATTACACCTGAATTTCTCTAACGGGATTAATAAAAGTTTATCTATCTATCTATCTAAATCGATGTTGTTAGGAAAGGGATGACATTAACAAGCCACACATTAATCTATCACTGTTTAATCTATTTGCATCAAAACCGTTTTTTAAAAGTGTCAGCAATAGCCTATATGAGCAAATCTGACGTGAAAAGATTTGTATCATAGACGGAAGTTTCAAAACGGCCATTTACAGTGTAAGATGTACGATACCCAGACGAGAAAACTTTCCTGAATGCCAGAATTGTCCCGCGAACTTCGTAAGTGGAAATTTCTTCTTAACTGCCTACGAGAATGAAGTCCATTATTATTGCAATATACAACTATACAATAGTTATGAATTTTTTTTTTACTTACTATATCAGAATATAGGTAGGCTACCCTCAAGGTCCGAAATTAACAGCGCCAAATGCGTGTAGATTTGGCATTTGATGTGTACGTTTCGGAAGCCTTTTGCATTAATATATCAGCATTAATGGCTTAGAGCCTGTAAGATGAATGTTACGTTAGCTCTAGTCCTGTCAGACAACGATAGCTGCTTGCGTAGCATACTAGCTAGCATTAACCTTACTTCAGAGGAAGAGTACGTGAAGGACAAAGCCCTCAAAAATAGCCTACATTTGTTGTTAGTAATAAAACCATGAAATTGGAAGCAATTGTAAACCATGAAACATCCAGGATCCACACCACTTGCATTGTGGTCTCTCGTGCTCAAGCCCAGCCTCTCCATAAAGCACAGACATGTCATGTTGCACTTTGTTTCACATTGCATTGTTGCACTGTTATTATCAATACAAAATACAATTATTTTTCACTTAACCTACAGTCTGCTCTGACCACTGATTTTATTAACCACCATAATGTGTTATTATGCAGATTAAATGTAGGCTATGCGGCTAGGCTATACGTTGCTAGTTGGATCTCGACTTCTGTCTTCTGTCACTTTATACGCATGCTCCTGTCTTCTTCTCCGTTTTCCTCAGTTGTCTGTTACACCGTTAAAGCGCCATCAACAGGCCTAGGAGATGTACTACAGCGGATTCAATCCGATCCGCTGCATTCATGTAGACGCAAATTTTTCTTGACACTGCTCCGTGTAGACGCCATAAAAGAAATGATCGGGTCCAAAAATGAATCCGGATTCAGGCAATCCAGGCTCCGTGTAAACGAGGCGTCAGCCTCTGCCACTGTGAAAGATTACTCACTCTCTCAGGTTCATGTGCTGTGCCTCTGTCTCAGCCACTGTGAAAGATTACTCACCCTCTCAGGTTTTCAGTTGAAGGTCGTTTCGAGGGCCAGTTTTTTAAGAGTGTAATATGATTTTTTTTTATGATGCTACGTGTTTACAACTTTTAAGGTTTTTGGACATGACATTACATTTTGAAGATATAAATGTATCTTTTATGCCACAATGTGCCTCAATACAACCACAAAATGATTTGTTAAATGAAACAAAAACCATCAACAATAATTCTTATATATATATAATCCAGGATAAATAATATACATATATATGCTTTTATATATATATATATATATATATATATACAGTATATATACAGTGTATATATGTATGTAAATGATTTATTATCTTTTTTCATATAAAAAAAATTACATTTTAATTGAAATTGTTCAATTGTTTCTTTACATAAAGGGTATCAGACCAAAGCGACGTCTCCACCAATCTCTGTTTGTTCAGGGTCAAGGGTTAAACACGCCTTGATGAAGAATTAATGTCATTCTTAATATAGATACATTGTTTTTTTTCATTTTCACCCTAGCTACTTTTTTTCCCATCCATCCCTAACTGCCTTTGATTAATACGTAGCGGAAGCGTTTCTGAAAAAGATGTATACCATAATTCATCTGCAAAATAATCAAATCATTACCGGCTAATGACAGGCGGATGACAAATGATAGGGTGGAATGCTCAGCCAGCCAGCCAGCCAGCCAGCCAGCCTTCCCCCCGTTGATGCACCAGGGCCCGTGCGCTCGGAGGATGCGGGCCCCCACCTGTCAGCGGCGCGCGGTAATTGTGTTGCAGCTCCGCCGCTCAGATCTACTGTAACACTGCGTCCGCTCGCCTCAGACACCGCTGCTCTTAATGAAGTCGTCTGAGGTGCCGGCAATTACTGACTTCTGTCAACATCACCGGGGGCAAGTGGATTGGGGAGGAGGAGGGAGAGGGGGAGGTGGAGGGGTGGAGGGGGAGGTGGGGTACGGCTCCTTAGCGCCTCTGATTGCCTCTCTCCGTGGTGAGAGCGATGCGGGTGACGGTGTCAGTGTGGTATGACAGTGTGGACATGAGAAAGGCCACGCCGCACAGGAATGTGTGCATCTGCAAAGTTCTGCAATCATGTCTGGAAAGGCCCTTCGTATTGCTCGTGTTTCTCAGACAGAATTAGACCGAATCTAAAAGTCTGCACGTATAGGATTAATGTCAAAAGTCGTCACATAATTCATTTTAGAGCACATTGTGCAACAGTGTGTGCATTGTAAACGCTATAATTAGTGATTCCTTCATGGAGTCCCAGGCAGTAGAAAAGCATTCAGAGTTGCAACAAATGGAAAACCTAAAAATACCGTCCTCTTTTGTACCGCTATAGAATGCGTTTACAGTACATGACATGCATGGAACAACGGAAGAGCACAATCCAAGTGCTATTGTTTAGCGTGGGGTGGTAGTCAGACTGTGGCTGAATCATAGATCTTTTTTAAACACTCTCTATATCTGTGAGATTGTTTGTTGAAGAAGGTCGTAAATGCGACGCTGAGGCGTTTTAACGGCCTTGATGAGACTGACACTTGGCAAGGGAGGTTACTGAGAAGACAAGTCTTGATTGGCTCTCGCACAGGTGTACCTTGGTGCATGTATGTGTTGCCATGGTTGCACCATGCATTTCAGGTCTATATAATTATGTTTGGGTGTTTTTTCCAAATGCATTTCATGAATCTTCAACAAATCAACAGAGGGGAAAATGTGTTCTTGAGTCTCCTTTGTGAGTTGTTTTATGTGTGGGGTGGGGGAGGGGAGGGGGGCAACATTTTTGCTGTATTTAAAAGGGAAATTTGTGTATGGTCTCATCTCTCGACACCCATGCGGGCGACGAGGGTGGTCTGTAGTTTAAAAACTGCAAAATGAGATTCAAACTGGGTGGAATGTGGAATTTACCTGTGGTCTGTACATTCCAACAGTCTTTTGAATGTAAGAGGTGTCTGGCATTAAACAAATACCTCAGCTTCCTGAGGATGAGGTTCTTAACTCTATTTGACTGACCCCGAAGAAGAGAATTAGACAGACTGAATAAGTTAGAAGACTCAGTCAAATGTTACCCATGGTTACCCTCTAAATCATTACAATTCAATTCCTGGTTATGAGATACCACAATATACATGACATATTCTTTGACCTACTTATGGCATGGACAGAAAGGTGATATGACCTTTGTTACCCGAGGCATTTTTAGTTAAACAGTTTAACAGATAATGAAGGTTCTGCACCATCATAGAGTGAAAAGAAGATTTGATATTAAATGATATTAAATAGAATAGATTTGATATTAAATAGAATGCTATGCTATGCTCCTATAAACGATACTCCATTCGGTCTATAACCAACACATGGAGATCAACAGGGCACCTGCTTCATCAAACAACTCTTCTGAAACCTTACATGGCATTCGGCTTTCAGTTTATGATGCCTCCGGATGTCTCATATATGACCAGCCAGCCCACAGATAACTGCCATTTAAGATATTACACTAACGGAGAGTGACAGAAATCTGTAATATGTACTCTTAATCATGTCCAGCCAGGCACAGCAGAACTCGTCTAACAATTGCTTCCTTATCAGACATGCAGTTCATCACATTAGTTTAATTAAGCAAAAGTAATAGGCTCTCTGTAAATATGATGTCTCGCTGCGACTCCAAACATTGTGTAGAGAAGCATGTCAATAGCACAGAGCAGTGCGTTATGAGAAGGCAGAGGCCTGTGGTTTAATACGGCAGTCCGCCCTGGAGTCGAAGGATGTGTGTGTGTGTGTGTGTGTGTGTGTGTGTGTGTGTGTGTGTGTGTGTGTGTGTGTGTGTGTGTGTGTGTGTGTGTGTGTGTGTGTGTGGGTGTGCGAGAGAGCGAGAGAGAGCTGTTGGACCAAGAGTCTTTCTTAGGGTGTGTGTGAGCGTGTGTGTGTGTATGTGTGTGTGAGAGAGAGAGAGAGAGCAGTTGGACCAAGAGTCTTTCTTAGAGTGTATGTGAGCATGTGTGTGTGTGTGTGTGTGTGTGTGTGTGTGTGTGTGTGTGTGTGTGTGGGTGTGAGAGAGAGAGTCGTTGGACCAAGAGTCTTTCTTAGAGTGTGCGTGTGTGTGTGTGCGTGTGTGTGTGTGTGTGTGTGCGTGTGTGTGTGTGTGTGTGTGTGTGTGTGTGTGTGTGTGTGCGTGTGTGCGTGTGTGTGTGCGTGTGTGTGTGTGCGTGTGCGTGGGTGTGAGAGAGAGAGTCGTTGGACCAAGAGTCTTTCTTAGTGTGTGTGTGTGTGTGTGTGTGTGTGTGTGTGTTGTGTGTGTGTGTGTGTGTGTGTGTGTGTGTGTGTGTGTGTGTGTGTGAGTGTGTGTGTGTGTGTGTGTGTGTGTGTGTGTGTGTGTGTGAGAGTGTGTGTGTGTGTGTGTGTGTGTGTGTGTGTGTGTGTGTGTGTGTGTGTGTGTGTGTGTGTGTGTGTGTGTGTGTGTGTGTGTGTGTGAAGTTTAGTCTTACACACTTAGTTTAGTAGAGTTTATATAAGATGTGTGCAAATTGGTATCAGTGCACCCAGCAATTAAGAGAATTCCAATCCATAATTCTACCTGCCACCTCGTCAGGAAGGACACCTACTTCTGAGCCTGGAATTCCCCCATTATTCCCGAAGTCACTGACAATTCTGACTGCACCCTCAGTAGTCTGCACAGAGAAGGCACATGACTCATTAGAATCTTGACAGGTGAAATATGTTCTCCCCTTGTTACCTCCAATAAAGTACATTATGGGCAATACAAAGAACAAGCAGAGCACACACAAAAACACTGAGTGACTTCCAAGCAGACATGAAGCAGCACTAATCAGAGTAAGATGGAGCCATTCTTTCATGCAATAAATTCTAACCACAATAACAATATAATAAAACACATTCCATGTATAGACTAGACGGCTGACGTTTTGGCTTTGGGCATCTTTTTTAGACAAATCATCCTCTGTAGTAAGAGTGGTCTGTAATTAACATGTGCCCACTTGATGAAAATGCAGTAAGGTTGTTTCTCTGTAGTCGTTAGTTGTTAGAATTAATTTAAGGTTGTTTGATGCGTTTAGTTTTATTTCTTTCCGTGCCAAAGTGCAGAACATTGATGATAGTTATGAATATGCAGTGAAAGCTTGAGACCACAACATACACTATAATCACACAGAGTTTCTCGCCAACTGATATGAGCATCATCAGAATTTTTATTATCTCAATTCCTTCCTAGACTGTAATATTTGACCAAAATTAAAAACATTACATAGAATACCACTGAACTGTAGGTTTGAAGAATGTACTGTATACTTTAGTGGGCATCCACAATCACTCATCCTCAGATCCTGCGTACTAACCGGCAAGGAACCTTAGTTTGTTTTGTATATTCATATACACTGAAAATGTCTTGCCATATGTGCTCCACTGATTAATTATTTAGCTTTCCCCCCAAGCGCGCCCTGTTCAAGAATAGTAGCCTTACAGTCATAAAAGTGACCAAAGGAACTAAAAGATATTTTGAGACTTTTAAAAGACTAAAATACCACCATCGATTAGGTGTCACGAGTGCTTTGGTAGTCCCACTGGCCCTACGAGCTACGTTCTGTGAAGTACTCACCGTCTGTCTCACACGTCCCCCTTGTGGTCATTTTGGGAATTAAACCAAAGCGCCGTTATGGTGACTCACTGAGTCCACTTTCGTCCACGACTGACTCAGGGTGGAGACGGGAGGTTACATAGTGCGCGAGTAAGATTTGAGCTACAGTGTAGCACTCCAAATAGATTAAAGCAACTTAATTCTGAACTTCCCCGTTATCTCTGAACTAGAAGTCTACGTGTAGGAGTTAAATTAAGTAAGGATTCATACCGAGACAGTACATATGATGACTTATGAAACTATCTTACCTTTCTTGCGGTGTTTAAAAACCACACCCGGGC
This sequence comes from Clupea harengus, assembly GCF_900700415.2. Lineage (NCBI taxonomy): Eukaryota > Metazoa > Chordata > Actinopteri > Clupeiformes > Clupeidae > Clupea > Clupea harengus. The sequence continues at coordinate 6,916,041 of NC_045162.1, read as the reverse complement.
AAGTTTTCTGAGAAACACTCATGATCTGGCAGTTACAAAAAACGCAGTGCTAATGGCACACTTGACAGCAGTTCCTTCACAATAACAGGAAAGTCTGTGCAGGTTCAATAAGCAATAATACAACACCATCAAAACGATCCAGGCTCTTGAATCTATACATAGACTCCTTAGTGTCCTCCTCTTATCTCGTCTGAGTCATTCTCAGTTATTTATGCTTCACTTTTATAGTTTTAAAAACACCTTTCTCTTGCTTGTATGGTTGATTTTAAGAAATGCCTTTTTATATATTGCTATCCCCCATACTCAGCTGAGCTATATGACTTGTGAGTTAAAATCCTGCACACCTACATAGGGGCAGTGTTGTTCTCCATCTGCTCGGCACCTTTATGGGCATACAGGTTGTCAATCACGCACAGAGAGCGGCTTGGAGTCTGCTTCTCCAGCGTCCATAGGCTCGAACGGGCATCCCAAACACAAACCTCATCCGAATATTGCATTTGGATTTTATTTGTATCGCCTACCAATGTAGGATTCTGTGACAGCTGGCTGACACTATAAAATGATGAAATTGCTTGCATTTCTGCTGGAAAAAAATCAACTATCACACATAGCCATTTTTTCAGTCCCCTTGTCAATGCAGAGGTGATATGTTGGGCAAACGTTTCTCTCCAACTTGTTTCTGCCCACTGTATCGTATCTCCTCTGTACAACATCTTGATTTTGTGTATGCCAATTCTACACTCTATCTGTAAAATGTAAGGGTGGTTAGGAAAGTGACTTCAAATTCTAATTGACCTGTTACCCTTCTTAAATGCCTCACTACATCAATACACCATCCCGTTGCCCTAAAGCACTGTCAGTTGCAACATGAATTTGTCGGTGTGCTATAAAAAGCAAAGAGTGCAGAAATTCTGAGGCGCTTGTCTTTCAAACGATTTGGAGATTTTCCCCTTGCTTTTCCACAACAGGGAAAAGATAAGGCGTGCATCGCCTCGTTTGTGCAGGAACCTCTGTGATAAGTTAGGAGAACTACCTAGTGGAGAACTTTAAGCTGTTCCGACAAAAGTTATATGGGGTCAAACTGTGACCCACAAGTTCACGACAGATTTGAAACGGCTCCAGTGAAAGTACCACATTTTAACAAGTTATACTTCTTTGAAATTGGGGACATAGTCAACGTAAACGCATGCCATCTTCAATTTTAGTTTTTTTAATGAAAATGAATTGATTTAGGCCTTAGCCGTGGGTAAGAAGGGTTGTCTTTAAAAGCACACTCTCCGTTAAACGTGCACAAACGAAATAGCCTAGATAGACCGTTAAAGATTCTATGTGGTTTGAAAAATTATAAAATGTGTACTCTGTCCTCCTGCAACATATTAATTCTCAGTCCGTGATTTTGCAAAGTTATTTTTACATTTGGTATTTGAAATAACCCGATTTTATATAGATGGACTGCTGCCTTCATTGTGATTTTGTAATTTCTAATATTATAGTTTTGAGCTAAACATTACGCGTCAATTAAGCACCAGTCCTAATGAGGCTGCAGCTGTGGCAAGGTCTTACTCCCGACTGTGTGTCAATCGCGAACGCCAGTAGTTGATTTTGTTCTGCTCTGTTCATCAGCCCAAGATTTACATTGTATCCCAGTCCTTCAAATAACAATGAGCGAAACCACGAAAAATGGTAAAAATTAATTTACGGAGAATTTCACCATTTCATCACTTCTGTCTTGTACTGGGAAGCATTTCAATATCTATGAATGTGGTACATATAGGCCTAGTCTCGAAGGTCCACAGACGTTACCAGAGGGAGCCCTTGAAGTTTTTAATTTATCATAAGCAGACAAGTTAACATTTCAAACGGGTTAATGCCTGGGTTAAGGGCACAGTAGCTGTTAGCCTACAATAACCTGAAATTGACAAAGAGATACGTAAGGCAAATTTCGAATAATTTCATGCTTTTCACGTCGTTATATGGCCACATTTATTTATAAAAAAAGACAAACTGTCAAGCAAATGCTCAATAAGAACTTAAGGTGATGTTGCTAATGACAACTTTTCTTCTTCGGGTCTCTCCTTTTAAATTAAACCACTTTTTCTGACATCTCAACATGTGGTGTGTAAATATGAGAATGGATGAGTGTGAATGCGCTCCTGACAGTCCACTTTTTCCCCCTCTTATTGCGGAGCTCCCTGGAGAGAGCGCGCGGAGAGAGGAGCGCTGTACAAAAAATCAAAGTGGGGCAAAAGACAAGCTGCACCACAGCTGGCAAATCATCTCACGGAGCATCAGAGACGGGGAGGGGCGGTTCGTTTACCTGACACCCTCTCATACTGTAGAACCCTCCTCCTCGTGCCTCTATCCCCCACCGCAGCCCACGTTGTTCGCAGTCGCATGCCATCCGCGCGCCCAAGTTATTAGTTGCGCAGCCGGTTTGCGTGTGACACAACGTTACCACCGTCAATCGCAGGAGTTCTCGCTTCTTTGGATCTCTCAAGGTCGGGAAGAAGTTGAATACACATTTTTTGCACTGTTGATGGAAAACAAGGTTTCCCGGTGACTGCTAACTTCGAAGGTACAGTTACATCTCTTTTACATCCTGGTTTAATCAGAGGGCTTATTGACATGTCAGCTACACCTGCCGAGTGGACGAATTAACGCTATTTCTATTCCATGCTTCGCACTCTGTTCGTTAACATGCTAGTTGAAAACATTTAAGGAACTTTCCTTTAAAAACACCGGTATGTTTTAACGTAGTTTGCACTTAAAGGTGTGTCACTTTCATTTCGTGGCGAGAGTGCATCGTGTGTAAGGATGTTAACAGGCAACGCAAGTGCGCTTTTTGTTTATAATAGAGATTTATGACATTTTTTTTTCTTTTTCACAAAACAAAGTACGAGTTTCAGTTCAGCCAGAGCGATACAATAAATGCAATCTCTTTCGCTTTCTGTCTATCAGAACTATTTCGCACATTGTAACACTGAAAACAGCGTTTCTACTCCTGTTTGCGTAAAAAACAATACATATTCTTCTCAAAATAGAAATATATCGGAAATGGTATATCAATTCCTTTCAGTTTTACTGCGTTGATTAGAATACTGCCTAGCCTATACATGTGCACTCAAAAGCTCGTAGACCAAGCAAGGACCACAGAGAGAGGTGTAACCTCTCCACTCAGTAATACCATTTATAGAACGTCACATGTTTCTTATGATCTGGCTCAGACTGCTTTTTGAGCTTTATCAGCTAATTATCTGTAGGCCTCAGAATTGAAGGTGTTAAGAAACAAAGTAGGGTGAAAGGCAATGCAGTCACAAAACTGGCAGTGCAAGATGTGTCCATGCAAGCATTGTAGATGTTTGATGCATATCTTGAGGTCTGATTGCAGTTGTGTTTAAATACCTGACTGAACAATTGAATTCCATTAATCCAAGAGACCAACTAAAGGTCCAGGTCAGTGTAGGGTTAAGAGATAAAGTCACCTATCTTTAATCTAGGCACTGCCTTGTAGTTTTATTTTGCAGAATTTATGTTCGATCTCTGTGATCACTGGTTTTTGTAGTACTGTTGAACTATAACTATTTTGAAAGTCCAAATACAGCTGTGTGGTTCAGAGTTGAATTTTTAGACAGTAACTTTTTAGTCCTATAAATGGGCAATTAAGCATGCATAGCCTATAATATACAGCAGACACTTTTTAGATGTAACTGCTTCAAAAATGGTAATACCTTTGAAAAAATAATGCTAACGGAAATCTTGCCATGTGCATATTTGTAACTACGATCACTTGTGTGGAAATTAAAAGGCAATTTTTTTCAGTACTGTGAGTTTTAGATTCATCGCATGAGCATATTGCTTTTTATGACCTGCTAGTTCATTGCCATAAAGAAGAAAACAGTAACAACTGAATATTGTAGCAGTTAAACATACACTACTCTATAGTAAACACATCAACAAAACACGTATGGAAATAAACACACAATATACTAGTAGAGTACACACTGAGTATATGTACTCAAGAAAGAATCAAGAGAGTAGAAGCTCTATACAATTACTTCAAGCTAGATTACAATAAAACAAATTGTAAATATTAACATGATTGTGTAAAGTGTTAGTTAAACTATGAATTCACAAATGATTATTTTCAGGTTTTATGCCACAAATGCCTTAATGACACAAAGTCAGCGTGCACACTCAAATGATGTCTTCTTAGTCTGCCTTAGCAAGTGGTTATGAGGCCTCTTGTCTTTTCTTAGAGGTTGCATGACAGGATTAATGAGGTTTTTACAGGGTCAGTACATCACACAACGATATAGCAAAAATGTTCCTGTCAGAAACTGTGTCACTTCTGGTAAGTGCCAGTGGAGATCAAAGGCTGGTAGTATCTGAACGTTTGAAATCCCCCTCTCTCACTCTTAGCGCCATCACCCCTTTGTGTTCAACACTCTGCTTCCGTCAATCAATTTGTGGCTGTGAAAAAGTGTTGCAAATTTTGGTGTTGGCCTTGACTTGAACAGAAGAGATGGTCCGACTGTAATGAATCAAACTCCTCTTCACTCACGCCAGTGAGGTGGGTGGGAGCAGCGGTTGTGAAACTCTGCTCAGACTAACCTCACGATGACACTTGTACAGATGCCAGTCATAAAAAAAACAAACGACTACAACAAATTTGGTTCAATTTATTTTCCCACTGACATGACCCAGGGTTGACTGCCTGATTTAGACTTGACAGGACACTTGCCCCCTGAACGCTCCAGAGCAGGTGTGGACGCGTGGTCTTAAAGACCCCCAGCCTAAAAGTGAAAGTAGGCCTAATATACATTAGACTGGTCTCCGAGAAGGAAGTAGGTCTACTCAGTGCAGTGCTGTCAGAAACACACCCAAGTCCTTTCTCCACCATTCATCTTGGCTGTCCTTCAGAGTCACATTCCTTTCTAATTGCCTCCTCATTGGTCAGATCTGGGTAGTGTCGGGTCGGGTCGGAGGACAGGAGGCTCTGCCTCTTGTGACAGTCAGGGCACGCCGTCTGCACGGTTTCCTGCCTTCCGAATGAATTCTGCAAAAGAGAGCGCTCAGTTGTCAAGCGTTGACTAACATTGCGGTCGCAAAAGTGCGGTCGATTGTACCTGAGCGAGCAAAAAACGCTCAACCTCATTGACCCTCAGAGACCAATTAAGCAGTGCAGTGTCTCAGTGAGTTTGCATTGAGTGGAAAGTGTTCCGGTTTGGTTGAGATGACAGTAATCAGACCACAGTTATCAAACACTTTATTTATCCATATTCCATTCAAAATCCCCCCCCCCCCCTCCCGAATCTCATAGACTACAGCCCGTCTGTGTCTTACATGAAGCCTCGCTTTTCCCCCTTCAAGTGTTTCATATTTCAGTAGTCTTCTTCTCTGGGTAAAATGTAACCCAGAACAACACAAGGGGTATTTATGTGTGTGGGTATTTTAATTTTTCTAAACCATAGCTCTGCATGGAGCCGTGTGGATGCGACCCCGAGTTGTGAGTGATATCGAGGGTAAAACCATTAATTGTCTTTACCACCTCGATAATTAATGCTGTGGAGAAATAACAGCTCAGCAAACAGTGGAATTATACTTGTGGTTGGCGCACGGTAAATACCTGTTTAGCTGCCAGCGCATGTATTTATTAGACTGTCGCCAGCAAATAAGAAGCCTGTCTCGTTTTTTTTCTCTTCTCTCTCCGTCTCTTTTTAAATATATCCTTAAATATGTAGCTGCCTGGAGATTCCACCTCCCCTGCGAGTGCGCGGCTATGGTTCTTATGGCAAGGAAGGTAACAGTGCTTCAGAGACTTCTGACGACAAGCTGAAACCAGTTAAAAAAAGAAGACGGTGTCTTAATAGGGATTGTTTTTGCATTCCTGGGCCCCGAGTCAAAAACGTAAAAAGGCCATGATGATTAGAGACATACCACCCTAGACATATTTTCATATGCAACCCCGGCCCCAGACTTAAAGTTAATTTTGTCATGATTTGAAACCCTTTCTAAGCCAGGTGAGGGAGATTCATTGCCTTGGCTTGTTTGACACCATTGGTTAATGTAAGCTCTTATGGAAGTCTCTGGAGACAGTGTGATCTCTCTCCCCCCCCCCCCCCCAAAAAAAAAGCATTAACATTTCCTCATCCCTGGCTTTCATAGATCCCCCTCGAATCTTTTGCAATGTTAAAAAAAATGAGAAACGGGGGGGGGGGGGGGGGGGGGGGGAAGTGCGTCATGTTGATTTTGTCATGGTGTGACAGAATGACACTTGTGTAAAATCAGAGTAACAATTTTATCTCGCTTAGCAGCAGCATTGCCAACACATGTTTACTAATACCTTTAACTTCCTGCTTCTTCAAATATCCTAATTTTAGTCTTATACATGTGTTTGCATCTCTTGAGAATTTTTCATTGTCTCATATTTTTATGCTTGTCGTTATCCGATCTGTGTAGGTTTTCTCACATCCTTTGTTCTGGTAATGCAACAAAAAGAAGACAGTGTGCTTTGGAGGAATGCGCATCCTGCAAAGATCATGTTGTTAATACCCACCCACATATATTCCAAAGAAACAATTTAAAAAAGATACTCTTTTTTACTGAATAGAGAGATGCGCATATATGAGTCCACAATTACACACACTCAAGCACACACACACACACACACACACACTCTAACAGATATGAACACTCACTAAGGGGGACACAGATTAACTCACACTTAACATTATTTAAGCATTCCCTTTGAAAACGTGTTGGTGTGAAAAAACAACCTTTGATTCACTGCTCACAGGAAAAAGACAAGCTTGAGAACGCACACACACATGCATACACATGCAGATACACACACACACACACACACACACACACACACACACACACACAAACACACACACACTGTATAGCAGATATAGAAAGAGAGTTAATAAAATGAGCAGAAGAGTATTTTCAGATCCCACCACCAGATTATCTCCTAGATCAAGTGCACAAGACTCCCCTAGCCAGTAGTTAAACTTTTTTTTTTTTTCAAAATAACTCTCTGTCACCCAGCAATCACCCCAGTGCCTCTTACACACACTTACACACACACACACACACACACACACACACACACACACACACACACACACACACACACACACACACACACACACACACACACACACACACACACACACACACACACACACACCAGCCTCTCACCCGACCACTCGTGCCCTCCACGAAACCCTCACTTAATTTAAATCACAGAAAGGTGATTTAACCTTTCGTGAAGACGCATGACAGCTGCACTACAAAGCAGGGACAAAAGGCACCCTCAGTTGCCTACTCGCACAGACACACACACAGACACACCCAAACAAACACACACACACACACACACACACACACACACACACACACACACACACACACACACACACACACACACACACACACACACACACACACACAGCACACTGTCCTGCCTCTTTAACTCTATTAATTGTTGATATGTTGCAATCCACGAGGCAGAGATTAGAGTTCTAATTATTCAATCATGTGATGCTGCCCCAGCGCCCGGTGACAGAAAAGCAATTTCTCAGGGCCTTGAAACTGATGTTGTTTGATTGTTATATGACTAATCTGTTTCATAATTCGATAAAAGCAGGAGGAATAAACAAGTGATACGGCGCGATAAAGAGAGCCTCTCTCATCAGGCGCAGGCAGGCAATAATTGGTTTTAAATCATTAATACAGATTCCTGTGGGGAATCTAAAAAAGAAGAGAGTTCCTTTTTGCTTCTTGCTTCCATCTTCCTTTTTTTCTGTCATTGACCCCCTTTTTTGTGTGTCTGTGTCTTTTTTCTTATTTGTCATTTTGTTTTCTTATTTGTCGTTTTCTTCTTCTTCTTCTTCTTCTCATCCACTTTTTCCTCTGGTAATCGCATCAACATGGGGGTCATTGCCATGGCATCCAGATGTCAGGAGGAAAGAGTTTTTTTTACGCCCCCCACCCCCCCATAGGAGGCGCATGATTTGACTTGAGTCTGATCTCACGCTGACCCACTCACTCTCGCACACTCTGAAGCCGCAGGAGCAACTCGACAGTGAGGCGCTTCCCACTGTAGTCATGAACTCTCACTGGCAAACCCAGTCTAGACAAACAGAATGAGTGAGAGCAGAAAGTGTGTGGTCTTTCAGGTAGTCTTTGCTCATGTGTACTCTCACAGAGAGATTTAAAAAAAAAGAAAAACACCACATGCGCTCATTAAACAATTAAGCTGTTAGGTGAAGAGTTTTTCAATAGTCCCTAGATCCCTCCTAACACCCAGACTTAAACACTGAGGGTTAACCGTTTCATTACACGTCAAAGGTATTTCTATACAGTTTCTTATTAGACTATATACCAATCAGTGTCAGGTTGTTTTTACAGAAATGCATTGCATATAATATGACATTCACTGTTTTTGATCACTGTTTATGATTATTTGGATTTTGTCAACATTTCTGTGACACTATATGTAAGTATCCAACTTGTTTATATCCAGAGCTCATCTGACAGGGTAGATTGGCTTGGGACAAGTTGAAGTACTGGAAAGACAACTTGCATATATGTTATCAGATGCAAGCTAGTATTAAAACCTGTTTATGTGTACACAATTGTACCTGTAGAATATGCTTAGAGGTTAAGCGCAAAACATGATAGGAGCTAGTTTTCATAGAGCATATATGCTGTTATAAATTGCTATAAGCAGTGTCAGTGGCTTAGAAAATAAATAAATTACCTCAGGATATATACAGTAAGACATTGCTACAATATGCAGAATTTAGTGATTGATTTACAGCAGTTGAATAGAATATCAAATCAATGACTAATGCAAAACAGTGTTTAGTGACACCACATACCAACTAAATTCTGATAGCTGACGAATAATAGGCAATGTTAAGAACTGTGATGAAATTCGATTGCAACATCATATTAGGATAGGTTGACTATTTAATAGTTTTAATACTTATTCACTATTGTTATGATATAGTCATACCCCTTCAGTTGTAATCCTTTTCAACCTCTTTTCATGCTAATCATGTTTTAGACAGAAAAAATAGCTGGCACAGCATATTAAAACACATAGATGCACAAATACAAAGGCCTCACGAAATACACAAACACACCTCCCAATCTTGTGGTAATCTGGCTGTCTAAAGCAGAGACGTGTTTAAATTTTTTTTGAGAACGTGTTAAAAATGGAGGGCCATGCGTCGACACAAATGCGTGTGTGTACTAAATGATAATCATTACTGATGAAATCACCAGCACTCTTTTAGGCCTGTGCTCTTCTGGATGCCGGGGCGGCTTTTATCGGTGTGCCGGTGCCAAAGTTCTTGGCAAGTGCCAGCACCTGTGGGCAGTGCCAAGACCTACTGGCAGGGCAATCAAAATTGTGTGACGGTCTTGGACAGTCACCGCGAGAGATTACCGCCTGCGACTGTAGACTTCACCATGTTGTCTGCTGCTGCATTCTCTCCCTCTCCTCCTCCTCCTCCTCTCCCTCTCTCCCTTTTCTCTGGTTACGGCGGCATTGTTTTAGCCTTTTTGAACGTGACATGGAAAAGGCAAGGCGATTGTGTCTGCGATGCGTCCCGGACAATCACTCCAGAAGATTAGCGCCTCCACATCGGGGCTCGCCAGGTCCTCTCAGGTTACAAGAGTCATTTTCTCGTCTTTGAATATGATGAAATCGAAGATGAGACAAAAGGGGTATTGCTTCTTTTTTTTTTGCCATTGCCAACATATTGGAGGGGGGCAGTCAAGGGAGGTGTGTTTGGGGGGGGGGGCGACACTAACATCCCAGACAGCCTTCTAAGAAATAACACAAACAAACAAACAAGGCTATTTTAGCCTGAGTGAGCCATCATAACACCAACCTCAATGCAGCTATCACAGTTGCAGATCATGATTTTTTTTTTTACAGTATTTTAAACGTAAAGTATTAACCATTGAATAGGCCTTGATGCTTTTGGACATGCACATAGGCATTTTACAGTTTTCTATTTCACTTGTGCTTTTTTTCCCCCCATCATAATAGCAGAATTTAGTGAAAGGGTGTAATTGCACCGTTGTCCAGGGGGTGAGAAAGAGGACAAACCCTGTGCCCTCTGCACCACACTGGCTAGTCTCCTTGCAGAGCAAAGCAACTTGAGCATGCTACTACTTCTCATTTTTTTTTAATTTTCCATCCTAGGCATGATCACTGTGAGTGCAGCTAAAGGACAGATACATGACAACACACCAATTACAGAAGGCCTCAAAACACAGTGCATCAGAGAATGGAGTGCACACACACACACACACACACACACACACACACACACACAGCACACATACACACACAGCACACATACACACACAAACACACACACATACAGCACATGAACAGGCATGTTTGTAAAATATATATATATATATATATATGCCGTTAGATTATATGTAGGCTATATGTAGCTAACCTATATGTAGTCTTTAGCAGTGGATATAGGTTATAGTATGTCTGCAGCATCAGGCAGGGTTGATAGTGGACTTCAGAGACCTAAGTGTTGGTTATGTGTTTTGCAATTGGTGGTTTAGTGGGAATGATGGTGACGTGTAGGTAAAACAGTGCTGCCGTGTAGGCTAGGCTTTGTAAAGCGCTTCACGAATACCTGCTTGCAATTCTTAGTATTAACAGTATGATGTTTGTCAAATGCCCATGCATGCTCTGTTTGCTGGTTTCCTGTTTTGATGTGTCAAGAGGGTAGCTTGCACATCTTTGCTTTTTTCCCAGAATCAGCATTTCATTGTAAATATCCTGATCCCCCTGTCTCATTTAACATGTGTGTTTTCGCTATTTGTTTGTAAAATCCATCCTCAAATTCCCTTTCACTGCACTTGTCCATCTATCGTTTGTTGCACAGGAAAAAAAATAACGATATAAAGAATCTCATCCTTTTTTGCATTAAAGTTAATTAGTTGTAAAGCATAACAAAGAATAGTTAATAAAAATAGTACGTCATTATACCTTCATCTTTTTAATTATTTTGACCTATGATAACTTGAATGTGTGAAACTTTCAGAAAAGTTAATGGCACGCTCGCACGCATACACACACACACACACACACACACACATCTGCAAGTGACTCCCAGTCCCTGGCGGTGAGGACGCCACTGTTACTGTCCTGAGGTATCAGCCCTCCCACTGCGTGAGGTTACGGACGTGTCATATTTGTTGTGGTCAGGATTCGACGATCCTGACATCTGATCTGTTTACTGGAGGTTTGGTTTTGATCATGCCACACTATGTCACCTGTGAGCGTTTGCGTGCCGTTGCCCTTTACCCGACTGGAAGTGTACAGTGTGCAGTGCCCATAATTCCCCACGTTCACCGAGACACATACCCACTCGCTAGGAGCCCTTACTCCGAGCTACTGGAACAGATGGCGGCTCCTCTTTGCAATTAGAAATGTAAAACGGGTAGTCAGAATATGCATAGTGCACTTATCATGTGATTTTCTGTATTATTTCTTATCATTGCGTTGTGTTCTGTTACCCTAAATGTCCGAATAGGAGATTTTTACCAATTCATTTTTTTTTTTACCTCTTATCAATAATTATTTTGATCAGATAAATAGTATTTCCCTTAAATAGCTCTACTCAAACAATGCAGATATTCCGGGGGTTATATATGAACGGTGGCCGATACTCTCAGCTCCAACCAAAAGTATATACCCCGAGCAGCGAGTCGAGTGGAGGCTAAAGCCTTCCACTAGCGTAGAACAATACAGCTGAATTTGGCAGTGGATGCACAATGCTGTATTTTCGTATTGACGGCTGTGGAATGGTCGAAGGTCCGGCGCAAGGCCCTTTTCAGTCGTTAGCTTCTACAGCTTCGTATGTTATGTTGTTTATTCGCATAGGCGTTTGTGTGAGCATGTGTATATGTGCGTGTGTGTGTGTTATTCAGTAATAAATGCAGAACCGCCTCACTCTAATCAAGCTGATTAAAAATTCCTGCGCGCACAGCCGGAAATCGCACCATCCTCTGTTTTCTCCGCACTTTTTACTTTATTTTCGCGTCGGTCCTCCACCAGGACATCGTCTGTCACAGGAGACTGCCTCGCTCGACTCGAAATCCGTCTTAAATTGGCTTGTTACAGGCGTATTTTCTTTTGAAATGAGGAGGAAAAGGAAAGCAGAGGCAGCGCCAGCACCAGCGAGGGGAGTGATGAGTCAATACAACTAATAATTTAATGGGGACACAGGAACGGGGAGAAAGAAAGGGGAGCTCCGTCCGGGCACAAATTAAACGAACTGAAAACAGTCTAACCCAGGGAACTATAATCCATCTATGCATGCCACAATCGTCTTCGATGTCGTAAAGTAAATCGTACTTTTAACCTGTTTGGATCCGCAGATCGTAGCTACGTCGTCTTTCCACGAGAATCCAGATTATTGTCGCTTCATGCTCTCCCGGACAGTCGCGAGGCTAAATTAATTGTTCGGTCTTTTATTTTATAGATGCTTACATCCCCGTTGCATATCAGAGGACTTGTCGCTTGTGACTGCATGCAGCTATGGTTACTTTTATTTTCGACGCGTTATGTACGTAAGGACGCCTTGTAGTCCTGGTGGGTTTAGCGATAGAACTAAACTCGGTACACTTGTAACCGATACCTTACTATGCTGTAGACAGCATTAACTTTCTTTTAAAACGGGTTAATTTTCCTTTGTCAACGTCGGTGAAAGCGGACAACTTGGTTGGCTTCCAACAACTGCTTTTCATGAAGTCGCATTTTTTCTTAAATTGCCTATAGCTTGTGTTATCGGCTTTTTGTTTATCTGTGTATGTTCTATTGATTGACATTCGATGCTACGAGAATCGCCTTTCTATCGTCAAGAAGAATTCTTTTTGCAAAAGGATTGTCGATATCTGATGTAAGTCAGACCGAGAAAGCATCAAACATTAAAGTTTTCTTTAACCTAACAAAACTTGAAGACGCTGTTCACCCCGACGACTTTATATGCGTTCGAGTTCCGAAGTGGTGAGTTGCAGGTTGGTGTCATTGATTTTTGACTAACTTTACCAAATTTACATGTGTTCAAATTTGCACGCCTGCATGTCTTATTCTTTAAAGGTCATTGAAAAAAGCTGACCTGGATCACACCGATGCGGGTCCGGATTGAGTGGTTGCTTCACAGTGTTCTATTTGCTTTGACTTTATGGAGGTCTAGTCTGGTTTTTGTGTAGCCTGTTTGACATTGCTTTAAAAAAAAAAAAAAAAACAGAAACGATTTTGACATGTTATTGTGAAGATAATAATAGATATAACAGCAGTATTACCTCAAATTAATATCTGAGGTGCCGTTTTTCCCTTTTATAATAAGTGTTTTCAACAATGTGCTTGAATTGCTGGCCGTGGTTGTTGTCTGTTGTCTATATAAAATGCTACACCATGAACATACTTTCCCATACTGTAGCATACTGTAGGATAGTGCCCGCAGTGGACCATCAAGGGTCGGACAGTGAAAGTGTATGTGTCTGAACCACCCCAGGACACAGCACACAGTTTCCTGGCCTGTTTGTTACCCATACTGGGCCCTCAGTCAGTACTGTTGGCATTTGACATGCCTTTTAAAAAACAAAAAGAGGAAGCCTTGTGTCTCCTGACAATGTATCATTCTTCATACCTTCCCAAACATGATGATCTTTTCCTCGAAACACACCTAGCCTACGATGACTGTCCTGAGTGTGCACCTGCCCTATTGTTTTGTTACTGCCGCCCCCCTGATCTTCCTGTAAAGTCTGTAGGTGTTATTTCGGTGCAAACTGTACAGAGCTGGAAACGGTGCTGTGTCGGCTGTGTCATCCTCGCCCGTTTGACGCGAAGCATTCGTATGTTGTCGTGGCCTTGCCACTTTGAAAAGCTTACAAAAATTACGGGGTGGGAGGCGGGGGGGGGAGAAAAAAAGAAATCTGTTTCAGGTGATGCAGAACGTGTGAACGCTCACAGCGGTCGGCTTAATCCTCTCTCCACACACAGAGAGAGGCCTGTTGTAAAGATGCACTGATCACTGGGGTGGAATCCGTGGCAAATGAACGTGAATGCACAAAAACGGGCCTGTTTTCCCTCGCCACATTGGGGAAAGTGCAGCACGGGACGGCCATCCATAATACATTGGCCGTGAAAAAAATTAGAGCGCGAACGCCCGCACGAACACCCTCAAGTGTCATGTAGTGCCTCAGCAGATTGGACAGGTTTGGCACTGTGGCTCACACAGAGGAGAGGAACGCTTCTTGTCCCCCTTGGTTTCTTGTCAAGAGAAAATAAGTGTCAAAATAAATGAGTTTTATTTCTTAAATAGTGCAAAAGGCCCACCGCTCACTTCTATAAATGCGAAATCATCAATTATGTGTTTTTATATGTCGTCGTCTTTGACATACTTTATTTACACTGACCATCTGTCTCCATGCAGTAGAAATGTGATGATGTGTTTTTGTTGTTACTGCAACTGTTTCCATGACCAACACATAAGGAAGTGCAAGCAAGCACACAGCTTTTTGAAATGCCAGGGCCCTTTACGGGTCACGAACCTTCCACCACGCAAGACACGTACATGCAAACCACTCTTAAATGTCAGTGGGGTCCTTGGACGTGGATGTGTGGACGAATACGTGTACCATGTGGTTTTTTGGGGGGCATGTTGTTGTCTTTACTTCTTGTCTGACCTGTGTGTCTGTGTGTGTTTTTTGGATGTGTGGACGAATACGTGTACCATGTGGTTTTTTGGGGGGGCATGTGTTGTCTGCAACTCTTGTCTGACCTGTGTGTGTCTGTGTGTGTCCCCCCACTCCCCCCCTCCCACCCGGCAGGTGATAGCAAGCAGTGGCGCTGAGAGCGATGGAGCATCTCGGCGAGACGTGCCTGGGGAAGGAGAACTGTGAGCTGGTGGCGGCCGGCCTGGGCGAGGCCAAGGGGCCCCCGGCCAAGCTGGCCCGGCTGGAGCAGAACGGCAGCCCGCTGGGCCGCTCCCGCCTGGGCAGCTCCGGGGCCAAGCTGGGCGGCGTGCCCTTCAAGCCCTCCTCGCACCTCCTGAAGGCCTGCCACAAGAAGGGTGAGTGGCGTGTGTGGGTGGGGGGCGGCTGGGTCAAGAGGAGATTGGGAAGAAGTGTGGGGTTCCAGATGAAGGAGTGTGTGTGTGTGTGTGTGTGTGTTTGTGTGTGTGTGTGTGTGTGTGTGTGTGTGTGTGTGTGTTTGTGTATGAATGTTTTATCATGTAGTAGTGATGTATTCTTGTGTGTGTGTTTATGGATGGATAGATGTGTGATTCTGTCTGGTGTATTCCTCTGTGTGTATGTGAGTGTGTGAGATGTATTGATTGCTAGGTTAACTCAATAAGGCTAATTTATGTGAAGGTTTTGTCACATGCGGTTTAGGTGACACATGTTTACTCACGTCCAGTTTGTGTGTGTGTGTATTTTTTCACCGGTTACATTTATGGTTCTGTGAATATGGCCACATCAAAACCTGTGAAGAGACATGCTATTTGAAAGGAGCAGCATAGCAGTTCAGAAACTTGGCACTACAGATAGCTAGGATTATTGCTTTCCTACACCAACATTACATCAGTGTTTCTCTCTCTCTTTTTTTTTTCCTAAAACAAAAAAAAGGGTGTAATTCGTGATGACTGGGAAAAAAAATCTTCCCTCTCTCCGTTTTGGCCGGCAGTCAAGCTAGGAGCAGTGCGATGCTAAAGGGCCTTCCCTCCGGGTTGTTGTGATTTGCGTCTTTAATTCGTTGGAACACCCAGCTGCGCTTGTTACATTGTAACTACACCGAATCACCGTCCTCCAACCAACCCCCTATTCTGTGCCTCTCTGGACACTCTCTATTATTCTTCATGGGAAATCGTGAACTTTGACGAGTGCCTGCTGAACTTTGCGGGCTGCGGGGTGCATTGTTTGGAGCTGAATAATATTTACCATGGGCTTTTCTCAGCTCGCGGGAAAACAAAGCACGTATTGATCCCGAAATGAACCTACACAGCAGTCTTTATTGTTAGATCTTTATCTATTAAAAATGGAAAAGCTCCACTTCAGCACATTCTTTGGCAAATGCTTGTGATTGACCCTATTTATTGATCGTTTGCCACAAATGTGTGCATCTTCAGGAACCCAAAAAAGCTACTTGCGTTACAGACATGATTTATTGCGTTTACTTTTAAATGGGGGACATTAAAATTGGGACACGTGCTGAATTATTATTTTTTTTGTCCTCGAGATGGCAGAGAACTTATAAGTTCCACAAATTTTAGGACTAGAGTGTTTCAGCTGTCTGGTATTATGTGATATTTGCCCAGTAAACCCTAACACATGACAGCTTTGGACAAGGATTCTTCATTCCCCCCCCTCCTAATAGCATCGCACTGTTTACACAGACTTGTAAACCTCAAGGCTATACAGTGTGCTGGGAGTTGCCGCCGAGCATCATGGGAAGGTTCCTGGGAACTGCCAGAAGAAGTGCTCTAATGTGATCTGTGCACCTTAACAATAAATAAAGCATTTAAACTCCAGCCGTGAGCTCAGAGGCTGCTGTTCCCTTCCAAACGCTCTGACAACAAAGCCTCACCTCTGCCTGCAGAATGGCACGTAAACACCAGGCATGTGATCAAAATAAAAAAGATCATAATGACTTTAGTTACTTTAGTGATCAGGAGGGCAGGAGTGTTCAAATACATTTTCAGTCATCCGTCACATGCTCAGTTACAGCTGGAGAAAAATTCTGTTATGCCGTCTGTAAAATATATATTTGAGGTGTGTGTGTGTGTGTGTGTCTCTGTGTGTGTGTGTGTGTGTGTGTGTGTGTGTGTGTGTGTGTGTGTGTGTGTGTGTGTGTGTGTGAGAGAGAGACGAGAGCTGATGTGACTCTGGTGAGGTGTAAATGCGACGCATATGTTCCTGTTCTGTTAATTCTGCAATGTGTTTCTGTCTGTGTGAATGCGTGTCTGTTTGCGTGGGTGCACGCGTGCGTGTGTGTGTGTGTGTGTGCGTGTGTGCGTGTGTGTGTGTGGGCGGACGTGTGCGTTTTTCCAGGCAACATGCTGCCGGTGTTTTGCGTGGTGGAGCACTACGAGAGCCCCATCGAGTTCGACAGCAAGGAGGAACACGCTGAGTTTGTGCTGGTCAGGAAGGACATGCTCTTCAACCAGCTCATCGAGATGGCCCTGCTGTCCCTGGGCTACTCGCACAGCTCCGCCGCCCAGGCCAAAGGTCAGACACCCACCCCGCTCCGCTCCGCCTACCCCTAACTTCCTTCCCCTTCCCCTCTGCTTCACTCTGACACTCCCCCCCCCCCACCCACCCACCCCCCTCCAGCCGCACAGCTGTATCGCACAACACTAAACAGGCTGCACACACACACATCTCTCTCTCTCTCTCTCTCTCTCTCTCTTTTTTTTCCCCTGTGCCTCACATCATTCCTGCTTTCTGAAGTGCCACCACAGCTGTATGCTTGTCTGTTTCCACTTCCTCAGCACGGTCGTTTCCGTGCGTTTGATTTCTCCCCCTGAACCAACCGCCCACCAGACACCCACCCACCCCACCAGCCATTCCCTGTTTCCCTGTGACATTTCTGTCTTGCAAGGCAAACCCAGGGCTATGTGCTTTTAAATACAGTGCTTTGGCCTGTACTTAAACCACAGGCTGGTGGTGAGGCCAAAGAGAGACAGAGGGACAGAGAAAGAGAGAGAGAGAGAGAGAGAGAGTGAGAGAGAGGGACAGAGAGTGAGTGTGAGAGAGAGAGAGAGATGGAGATGGAGTGGCGGCTGTGTGCAGGTGCCCTCCCCTGACCACGGGTCTCCCCCCTCCGCTCGGCCCTGTAATCACACTCTCCCCTTGGCAGGAGTGAGTGTGGAGGTGGGCCTTGGGTTACTAATTGCTCTCTTTATGGAGACTTGAGCTATTTTAAGAGGCCCCCTCAGCCTGTAATTTATTGTGGGCTGTCCATCACTTCACTGCAATATTTCCCTTACATATTTATGAATGCTTTTCTCTCTCTCTCTCTCTCTCTCTCTCTCTCTTTCTCTTTCTGTGTTTTTTGTTTGTTTTTGTTTTTGTTTATATTCTCTTGTGTTCTTTTATGACCAGTGTACATCGGTTTGATATTCGGTCGTCACTCATGCGTTTTAGTTTAGACGATCAAAATGAGAAATATGTGACGCAACACATTTGTTCAGCAACAGATCAGCTTTTTTTTCCCCGCACCGTCTCACTCTCATGAGTCCTGAGTGTGTGTTTCTGTGTTATGTAAATTGTGGCCTGCGCGATTCTTCTTTCCTCCCACTGAGATGTGAAGTGCACAGAGACACACACACACACGCACACACACACATATGCACATGTACACACACACACATATATATGCAGGAGCACACACACACACACATATGCACATGTACACACACATATATATGCAGGAGCACACACACACACACACACACACACACACACAAACACACACACATATTCACATGTACACACACACACATATATATGCAGGAGCACACACACACACACACACACACACACACACACAAACACACACACATATTCACATGTACACACACACACATATATATGCAGGAGCACACACACACACACACACACACAAACACACACACATATTCACATGTACACACACACACACATACACAAACACACACACATATTCACATGTACACACACACACATATATATGCAGGAGCACACACACACACACACACACACACACAAACACACACACAAACACACACACATATTCACATGTACACACACACACATATATATGCAGGAGCACACACACACACACACACACACACTAACACTGCGTCTGTATTCTGTGTTATCTGACTTTGGTGTTGCTCTCTGCGGGGTTCTCCACAGGCCTGATCCAGGTGGGCAAGTGGAACCCAGTGCCCCTCTCTTACGTGACCGATGCCCCCGACGCCACAGTGGCCGACATGCTCCAGGACGTGTACCATGTGGTGACACTGAAGATCCAGTTGCACAGGTCAGTGCCCAGGGCATGGGGTTGTGTGAGGGCGGGTGTGTCTGTGTGTGAGTGGGTGTGTGTGTCTGTGTGAGTGGGTGTGTGTGTGTGGGCGGGTGTGTCTGTGTGTGAGTGGGTGTGTGCTTGGTGTGAAAGCTAGCAACCACTGTTCTCCTACTGTCAGGCTTCTTCCTGCCGTGTGTCTGTCTGTCTGTCTGTCTGTCTGTCTGTCTGTCTCTCTGCACAGCTGTGGTATCTGTCTTGTGTTTGCTGAGATGGGATTCATGGTGTCTTGTCCCTTGGTTATCTCAGATTTATCTTTTTTCCATCTTCTACTCTCTCATATATACAAATATAAACACACAGACAGAGACACACACACACACACACACACACACACACACACACACACACATGCTTCCTTATACCCATCTCTTCTCTCACCACCAGTGACACACCGGTGAGGACACAGCAGGTTGTGTGTGTATTCAGCCTGGTAGGCTGGAGCTAGTCTGCATCCTCTCCTCTGCTCTCTCCCCCTCTCTCTCACACACACACACACACACACACACAATTACTCCCTAGAGGCTGTCTGGTTGTAAGCTGTTTAAGGTGTTCCTGCCGTAGCCTCTTTCCCTAGCAAGTATGGATGTCTTCTTGTGTGTGTGTGTGTGTGTGTGTGTGTTTGTTTCTGGGAGAGGGGGGGGAGTTGTGTACCAGCTAGTGTGTGTGTGTGTGTGTGTAAGTAACTATTTCTGCATATATGTGTGTGTGTATTTATATGTTTCAGCTTGTGTGTATGTGTGTGTGTGCTGCTGTAATAAGAGGCGGCATTGTGCAGCATTCACACTCGTGCCTCATACATTTATTATCATGTGCTCCGCCTCACAGGATCAGTGTTCATGATCTGCCCTCTATATCATTTTAAAGGCACTTTTATGCTCTTCTGTCCCTCCATAAACCTCTGACACACACACACACACACACACACACACACACACACACACACACACACACACACACACACACACACACACACACGTAGCCAAAAGGGTTCAGCTAAATACACGTGCCTCATTTATTTGACTAACCCCTCAAAGGATATGATTTTTCAAGGCTTTGTTGTCAATAGTAGTCAGCTAGGCTTCATTTAATGTCTGCCGTGCTTCGCGGTGTTCCATAGGAGGGACCAGGGATGATGCTCTGTTTGATGAACATTCATGTGTGATAATTTCTCGCATTTTGCGAGGCGTCAGTGCCACAAAGAGACTCAGATTCATCTCGGCCACTGTTAGCCTAGAGACTAGCCTACATTCGTGTCTGCGTCCCAAAAAAAATCTTTATACCCATCATATTTGCGCATTCTATTTAATCTGTTTTTTTTTTTATCCTGCATGCCACAAAAATCTAGTCCGTAACACCTTAAATTGTTTCACCAAGCACATCAAGCCAGAAAGGTAGAAGTAACATGAAATAATAGTCGCCACATGCAGCTGATGTATAATTCATGCCTCAATACAGCAGATGTGTTGTATAAAGTAATTAACTAATCAGAACAATCAGGAGAGAGAGAGAGAGAGAGAGAGCGAGAGAGAGGGAGGGAGGGAGAGAGAGAGAGAGAGAAAGAGAAAGAGGGAGAGAGCGAATGAGAGGGAGAGAGAAAGAGAGTGCAATCTCCAGATGCATCTGCTTGATGCGCCAAATGAAATCTGTCTGTCTTACAGGAGCGCTTGCAGCAGGGAAAGCAAGGCCCTGTGCGCACTCATATACTCACTCACTCTTCTCTTTCTCTCCCTCTCTCCCTCTCTCCCTTCCTCCCACTCTCTCTCCATCCCGATCTCTCTCTCTCTCTTCTCTCTCTGTATCCTTCCCAATCTTTGTCTCTATCGTCTTTCACACTCTCTCTCTCTCTCTCTCTCCCTCTCTCTCTCTCTCTCTCTCTATCTCTCTCCCTCTCTCTGTGTGTCATCCCTATTCCTCTCCCCCTTTTCCTCCCCTTCTCTCTCCTCCTATCTCCTCCTGCAGTTGTCCTAAACTGGAAGATTTGCCGCCCGAGCAGTGGACCCACTCTACAGTAAGAAATGCCCTCAAGGAGTTACTCAAAGACATGAACCAGAGCTCTTTGGCAAAAGAATGTCCCTTATCACAGGTGCTGGAGCCTTCCACAACCCCCTCTCCCCTCCTTGCCCCTGTACCCCCCCCCCCCCACCCCCACCCCCCAACCTCTCTCCAAAACCACACAGTTGCCAAGACTGCAGTGTCCCTTTTCAAATGCCCAGAGTTTGATAGAGTGGAAATAAGGAGAATTGCCATAGAATTTTGAAATCAATGCCCATTGTCATCCCTATAGATGAACACATTTCTTTCTTTTTTTTCTTTTTTTTAAACCCACTTCTTTTTCCCTTTCTTTCTTTCTTTTTTTTATTTTGCCGCAGCAGCAGTGGTGTTGATGAATGTAAGTTATTGTTGGTGGGGAAACAATGGGCTAACTGGAGTAATCTTGATTAATTCTTTCAGGGCTGGGGAAGTGCAGATTTGTGTCACCAGATGTCTGTTTTTCCATGAAGTAATCTAGTCACCCTGCAGACATATTTCTGAACACTTCTCCCCCCCCACCCCCCCCCCCCCCCACCCCCATCCCCAACAACATCACAGCTACACACACACACACACGCACACACACACACCAAAAAACACACGAGCCAAAAAGAGCATTTGCGCACCTAATCTCCATACGTCTTGGCGTATATAAATACCAGTGTTTGCGTCTGTGCATGGCTGCTCAGTATGTTTAGCTGTGTGTCTGAGTGAGCCTCTACCTGGAGGCCTGGGCCAGTTTGAGTTTGAGCGGGGAGAGTTTAGCGGCTGTGATGGCACTAACAGTCCCAGGGTGGTGGTAAGCCTGCGTCGAGGCTGGGCCTTCCCACATCTCTCTCTAATCACTCTGTTTACAGTCCATATGCGAGGCATTCCCACTGTGCTTAGACCGGGGAGGGGCTGATCAGCTCCAACAGCCTGTGGGATACACGAACACACTGGCACACACGCACCGTCTCTCTCTCGCTCGCTCGCTCTTTCTCACACACACACACACACACTCCCAAGAATAGAGACATACGCAAAAATGCAGGAACACACACACACACACACACACACACAGGCAAATGCCCTCGTCCACACATAGTCTCAAGGACATGATAATGCACAGACACACACACGCACACACACACACACACACACACACACACACACACGTTCAGGTGAAGATACCGTGAACGCACACACGCTCACACACACACACACACATACACACACACACACACACACACGTTCAGGTGAAGATACTGTGAACGCACACACGCTCACACACACACACACACATACACACACACACACACACGTTCAGGTGAAGATACTGTGAACACACACACGCTCACACACACACACACACATACACACACACACACACGTTCAGGTGAAGATACTGTGAACACACACACGCTCACACACTGGTAGAGTGGGCTCAGCATGAGAGGCTGCACAGAGAGCATTTCATTCATATGCTTTTGGTGTTCCCGTCCGCTTTTGGCTCGAGTTTCAGACCTCCCACCGCCTCGCGAGATGGTGACAGACACTTTGGTATACTTGCGGATTAGCCCGTAGACAGGTGTCAAATTAGCACATTTAAAAAACAGACTGCATACTTTTCCTGTAACAAGAGTGTGGTATTTACCATTTGAATGTTTTGGCTTACTGAGGAATCCATATTTAGTTTCATTGTGCAACACGTGATCGTAATCTCGGGTGTGATGCTGCTTCGACATGCGGTTGTTTTGCTTTGCTTGAGTTGTGGTGTGTCATACCTTTGGGGGAAGTTGGGGTAGGAGCGATAGGCTAGGCTAGGCTAGGCTAAACGCTGAGCAAGGCCAGTGGGGCCTTTAGGGCCTTTGGTTAGCAGGTGAGTTGTCATGGCACCCCCTGCTAGGGCTGGGAAACGAGGGAAAGCGGGGAGAAAAGCCTGATTTAAGGAGGTTTGGGGATGATTGGCATCTTTTATAGGATTAGTGTCTCCTTGATATTCAGGTCTCTAATCCTTGTTTTTCTTTCTCTCCCTCCCTTTTTTGGAAGAAAGGTTAACAAATGGAGAATTACACCACTTTGGTGGGGGGGCTCGAAGGAAGTGGTAGGGAGGGGGACGATACCGAATGTAGAGCTATTGTCCGTCGTCTTGTTGAACATTTCGGTTTATTCTTTTGCTGCGTGAAGTCACTCTTTGTGCCTAGTGTGTGCCAATACCCCCAAAAGACTTTTAGTAGAAAGAAACAGAAAATGTATTCTGCTTTGGGTATTGTTCCCCGCGGAATATCATTTAACTGCCTACCAGAGATGGATTTCTTGCATAATGTCAAAGAGAAGAAGAGATGGAGGTGGGTGGGGGGGTTAGAAAAAGTAAATTGTTTTGCCAGGTTGGATGCGGAGGATAAAGTAGGCTCCTCCTCCTCATCAGGAGTCTTTCAGAGCGTGTGTCTCTCCCTGTGATCTGCCTTTAACCCCTGTCTGCTCGGGAGCCACGGCAACAAAAGAACTCCCCACCCACCCGGTGGCCTTGAAAGAGCAGCTGTTTAGTTGCATAGCAGCAAATAGCCACCAAAATGCCATCTTTGTGGGTTGAGCTCGGAGGCTGTCAGAAGCTGAAGTAAGACTGTGTCTCTCCCCCCCCCCCTCGCCATAGCACTCCACACCACTCGCTTTTTTCTCCCAAGTGTTGCCCCTATTGGTTCTGAAATAGGCTGTAATTAAGATGTGTGGTAGAGGAGAGGGAGAGTGGGGGGTTGAAAGTAACCTATTTCTCCCACATAATAGGAACAAGATATTGTGTGAGTTGGAGGCATAGAGAGAAAGACAGAGGTGGAGAGAGAGAGAGAGAGAGAGAGAGAGAGAGAGAGAGACAGGGAAAAACGGGCAAGAAAGAGAGTGATGAGTCGGAGGGGTGTGGGACCGAAGCTCGCAGGCAACACCGGCTTTGGATCAGTGCGTTTTCATGCGCCTCTCCCATGACGGAAAGTAGAATAGATTGTTTGGGCCGATAGTGCCTTGCGAGACTTCCTGGGCACGCTGATAAGGCAGCCGAGATGGTTATCATTTAAAGGGGCCCCGGCTCGCAGCGCCTCATCCCATTACCACTTGATGACTTCTGGCAGCGGCGTGGGGGCCCTCTTGGTACCGCCCTTCTTTTTTTATCAGCCGGCCCGGGTTCCGACGAGTGCCACGGCGGAGCCGAACCGCACAGAGGCGACTGGAGGAGGAGGAGGTGGCGGCGGCGGCGGCCGATGTGATGTATGGGACGCGATGTGTGATTAATGAAGAGTGTTTATCGCAACATCTGTGTCACGTCAGTGGCACTGGCAGAGCAGGGAAAGTGGTGGGGGGGGGGGGGGGGGGGGGGGAGAGGAGGAGGAGTGTGACTTGGGTGGGCCCCGTGGAACCGCACAGATGAAGACCCAGACCCAGCCATGGCATCAGCTGCTCCGCCAGGCTTCTGATCGCTCTGACCTGCGCGGAGATCACGCCTAAAATCCACAAGCTTTCAGATGAAATACTCGTTTGCACTTCTTTGGCAGGGCTTTATCTGTTTGTGAGTGTAGACACACCTATTCGTTTCTTGTCTCAAGGGGTAAAAACATTTCTGGATGATGATGGCGTGATGTGTGGTTGATCAGGCTGCCTGATGCTCTTCAGACGAACTGGCACATCCCTCCTATCTGCTTTAACATGTTCTACTCTCGGGTTTTCCAGATGCTCTTATCACACAGGCGCCGTAGTACACTTTGCATGATGTTCATTTATACGGGTGACACACGCGCCATAAAGGTTAATTGCTGCTCTCAAGCAAAGGCGGTCGTAGTCGTGTCGTTCTCAGTGACCTAGTGTCCCGTGTTCCCAGCAGCCATCTCAGAATCTGCACTGGGAATCATCCTGGAAGTTCGTACAAACCCAGTAGTGAGTGACACCAACATTCATTATGTTGCGAAGCTATTCTGAAGTGCAGTGCCATCTTCATTTTTCGCCCATAAGATAGCTTGTGCTTCTGGGTCTAATGAACCAGTAAAAGCATAGTGTAAATGACTCAGCATGCTAACACATTCCGGAATGTTCTTATAAGTACAGTCTGTGTTCTCCATGTTGAGAGAGCCTGCTGTTAACTTGCTGTTAGCTTGCTGCTCGCTGCTACTACTGCTGCTGCTACTGCTGCTGCTGCTACTGCTGCTGCCACGTCTGCCTGTTCTCTCTCGGTGAAGAAGATGCGCAGCCAGAAGGTTCCGCCGTGTCCCCAAGTGCTCATATTATGGGGATGATGAAGCTGGCGTACCTGTAATTTGAAAACAGATGGTTTCATCTTTTGAATATTTATAACAATCAAAACAATTTCTGCGCTATTCACCCCGAAGCCGCTAAAGGTGTTAAGACTTCAGGTTTAATGAAAAGGAGTCCTGCCTTTGTTTGTGAGGAATGCGCTGAAATAAATACACCTTAAAAAAAAAATAGGGGGTGGAGTGGGGTGGGGTGGATGGTTTAATGTAGATGAGGCACGGGGGCAACTAAAAGCGCAGGGTGGTTTACACTTGCTGTGTGGCCTTACCTAATGTTTTTTTTCCTCCTTTCTCTCTTCTCCTTTTTTTTTTTTTTCAAAAAAACAGATTGTGGAAATGTCTCAGATCAAAACATTGCGAAGAAAAAAACTCCACCACCAAAGCATCATCTGTTCAAATTCCCAGCCTTTAAAGATGCAGAAATCTAATACATGTGATCCCTGCCTGCGTACTGTAATTCAAGAGACAGTTTAGCATTACATATGCTAACGTGTGGCACACAAGGCTGCTAATTCTGTTTGTTTTACCTGAACACAGACTTCTTTTTGTTTCATGCTCTGTGGCATTTGGTATAAAGGGACACATATTCATTTCTTTATTCTCATCTGATTCTTTTTTTTTTTCATTAAGGCCTATGCATGAGTGATTTGTAATGCTGACAGCCGTTGCACACCAGTATTCAACACACACACGCACACACACACACACAGACACACACACAGACACACACACACACACACAGACACACAGACACACACACTCACATTGACCATACCTCATAGTGCATGCTCCACAGATTTTGGGATACAGTACAGTAAGTCTGCATTTTGCTCCATTGTAGATTGTGAAAGGCCTTTTTTCCTGCCTCCCCCTCTCTTTCAGAGTATGATTTCCTCCATTGTGAACAGCACTTACTATGCAAATGTGTCTGCGGCGAAGTGTCAGGAATTTGGGCGCTGGTATAAACATTTCAAGAAGACAAAAGATATGATGGGTAAGCAAAACCAAGTAGCGCCTATGTTACAGCAACACTTGTCCTGTCACACCTCCAATCAACACTGGAAATGAGTTGCGTGATTCACTTAGTGTGTGTGTGTGTGTGTGTGTGTGTGTGTGTGTGTGTGTGTGTGTGTGTGTGTGTGTGTGTGTGTGTGTGTGTGTATTTTTGCTATTAGTGATGTGTGTGTGTGTGTATTTTTGCTATTAGTTATGTGTGTGTCTGTGAGTGTGCGTGTATTTTACCTATTAGTTATGTGTGTCTGTGTGTGAATGTGTGTGTGCACACTTTAGGTGAGCTAATTTGAACAGGCTCCATATAAAACCAAGTTTTGTGTGTTTTAATTGATAGCATGTTGTAAGTTTTTTTTTTATGTGGTAAATTAGAATTGTTTTTCTTGTTGTTGTTGTTGAATGCCAGAGTGTGTGTAGAGACAATGAAAGCGTGTAATGTCAGTAGCTGAAAAAGCTGTTAATAGTAGCTGTAAATAACTTTGTACACTTAAGTCATAGCTATAAGGGGAACGTTGCAACTCCATAGGAGGAGATATTCTTGTTTCTATATATAGGAGGAACACCTATACATGTGTGTGTGTGTGCGTGTGTGTGTGTATGTATGTTATCGCCAACAGTTTTTGTGAACTCATCATTCAGGAAGTGAGTGATAGCAACTTGTGGTATCTTTCATGCCCTCCTAGTTGTGCCATCAGCATATCTTCCCCATCCCCTGCACACACACACACACACACACAAACGTGTGCATGGAGCCACTAACACAATATTCCTCTCTCTCTTTCCGCACCTGTGTTTGTATATGTGTGTGTGTGTGTGTGTGTGTGTGTGTGTGTGTGTGTGTGTGTGTGTCTGTGTGTGAAAATGTGTGTTTGTGTATGCCTGTATATTTGTGTGTGTGTCTGTGTGTGTGTGTGTGTACGCCTGTGTGTGTACGCCTGTGTGTGTGTGTGTGTGTGTGTGTGTGTGACTGCGCAGTCATGCGCCAACCCTCCCAGCTGGAGGGCTACCTGGGGACGTGTGTCCTCCATGACAGCCCGCGCGCCACCACAGTAGGTACGTCACGTGTCGCACCCCCCTCCCCCCACCCCCTAAACTCCCCCTTCATGGACACACTGCATGCACGCCCCACAAGCTGGAACCCCCCCTCAGGTGCCTGTGGCCCCCCCTGGCGATATTCACAGTTCTCTTAATATTCGCGCGCGAGCAGGGATTGGTTCTCCATACTCACCATGAATTGGTAGCGAATGTGTGTGAGTGTGCGAGTGTGTGTGAGTGTGTGTGACTCCCCTCACCACAGCGCTGGTCAAGAGGGCTGATCTTCATCTTTAGCACCACAAGGCCTCCCTTTTAAAACTAACACACACACACACTCACGCATGCACGCACACACTCACACCCTCACACACTCACACACACACACACACACACACACACGCATAACACTCTCACACACAGTTTCATTCTCTCTCCCCTTAGTTCTCTAAACATATCCACTGGCAGACGACCACATGCCATATCCTGGTGGTTCAGTCAGCCTTTGTTTTGTTCCGCTGTGGAAAAAAAACGAAAGTAGTTATGGCTTGCTGTGTCTTTCATTTCGCGACTCTCTTCTCTGGAGTGTGGTAAGTGGCCAGTCAAAGGTAGGCCTCTTAAGAGGAGGCAGCCATGGAGAGCGGTGGCTCCAGTGAAAGAGCTCCCTGGCT
This sequence comes from Clupea harengus, assembly GCF_900700415.2. Taxonomy (NCBI): domain Eukaryota; kingdom Metazoa; phylum Chordata; class Actinopteri; order Clupeiformes; family Clupeidae; genus Clupea; species Clupea harengus. The sequence continues at coordinate 6,887,890 of NC_045162.1, read as the reverse complement.
GGGCTGCGCTGGATTGGGCTGGCCTCCCACTGCTGGGGGCTGGGGAAGCATGAGGGCCCACTCACAGAGAGGGAGAGAGGGAAAGAGAGGGAGGGAGAGAGAGGGAGAGGGAGAGAGAGAGAGAGAGAGGGAGAGAGAAGGAGGGAGAGAGGGAGAAGGAAATAGTCAATGTAGCTGTGGGTTCCCTGTACGCCTCTGTTTTTCCTATTCCCTCTCTCTCTCCCTCTCCCTCTCCCTCTCTCTTTCAGTCCCTCACTCTCTTTACATATCAGTCTTGTCGCTCTCTTTGCGTGTCTCTTTCGCGCCCCTCTGTCTCTCTCTCTATCTCCCTCCCGCACTCGGCACGGTGCGGCTCAGCCCAGCCCAGGCCGGCCCACATCCTCGTCTCCCCATTGTGCCGCTAATCTCGGCCTCTTTGTGCCAGATTCCACAGAAGGGCTCCCCCGTTCCCCCGTTCCTCCACACGCCTTCTCTAGTGCCTGCACCCCTCTCTCTCTCTCTCTCTCTCTCTCTCTCCCTCTCTCTCTCTTTCTCTCTTTCTTTCTCTCTCTCTCTCTTGCCTTTTCAATTTACATGGAAATGGTGTGTGTGTGCCCCCCAGCAGTTTTCGCAACACGAAAAGAGGGGAGAAAGACAAGCGAGAAAGAGAAGAACGGGCTCACGGTTAGCATCAGAGTGAGGGAATGAGGCGGATTATGGGGGAGCTTTGATTATTACCAAGTTTTTTTGTTTGGGAGGATTCTGAAAGCTTTGGTTGGTGTCTCTGCTCTCCCGACTGTTAAGACATATGCGATTATTGTACGTATTTTTTTTGGAGACCGTCCACACACTTAATCTGTTCTTTATCTCTTATTGATTTTTGTTTTTGATGATTTTGCATCCATCCATGCCTGTTTGTGGTCTTTAGAATCCCTGTGCTACATTGTAGTCGCCTTGAGTTGGGATTACTCCCTTTTGCCGACTTGTAGGTGTTATACATACGGAATTTTTTTACTGGAAATCTAGAACAGTTTCTAGTTGTCCCCAATTCTCAGGCCCCCTGATTAAATGTCATGTTTGTGTACACCTTTCAGTATTTTTGGCTCGTTAAACTGGGTCCATTTTAAACGCATCTGATTTGCACAGGCAGTGATATTTATAACTATCAGTAGAGTCAAAAAAACCTCTGTATCCTTCCTGTCCTGTCAAGACTGGTCTATAGACGAGGCCAAGGCTTGCATCCCGGCTCAACAGACTCCTTTGCCCACGTTATATTTAGACTTTCCCAAAATTTCATATTGGCCAGCTTGCGTACCTTGTTTTAGAATTAAGAGCATAAAGGCCGATTCAGGTTTATCAGCCCTCCCCCATGTGAGGCATCCCCTTCCCTCGGCCTGCCACTATAGCATGGCGTTTACACAGGCTTGTTGTTATAACTCACATGAGGCCATGGACATTATAAACTAATTTCACAAGCTGCCAAGTTCTGGAGATAGAGGTCACAACACTGGGCCCCTTTTATTTGCAGTTGGAACAGGCCAGAGTTTTACAGTCGCCACGCTGCAACACTGGACACAGCATTCGTCCCGAGCAGTGACGCATCGCCGCTGTCGCCTCTCTAGTCATGGTTTAGCCGTGACAAAATGTCTGTCTCCACGAACAACTGCGTCTCCATAGTTTCAGACAATTGTGTCAGGAAATATTTTGGTGTGGCAGCAGGTATTATCTGTTGTGGTATTGTTTACTTCCTAGGTGGCATGCGCTCAAGCTGATCTCGCTGTTATTGTCATATGTCTTAAGTGATTGTCTTTGGAACAGTGACGCTGCTGTCTTGATTAGCCCTGAAAATGTGCAAGTGCGCAGCATGATGGCGCATTAAAATAGAAGAGGCTGCATTTGCCAGTCACAAAGACGCAATGACCCAACAATGCGGCGCCTGGTAATGAAGGCCTGTTCTGACCCAAAACAATGTGTCGCGAGGGAAACTCGACAGAGATGCTGACCTCTTGTTTCTGCCCCCCCCCCCCCCCCCCCCCTCTCCCCCCGTCCCCTTTGCAGCAGAGATGGACGGCATGTCGGACCTGTCCCCGCCGGGCCCCAACCACATGAGCTTCAGCCAACAGCCCATTCCGGGCAGCACGGCCGAGCAGTCGCCCTCGCCCGTCACGCTGCCCCACAGTGGCCAGGCGCCGGGCCGCGCCCAGCTGCCCAGTCTGCACCCGGGCCTGGTGTCCTCGCCCATCAGCCCACAGCTGGTCAACCAGCAGATTGTCATGGCGCAGATCCTCAACCAGCAGTACGCCGTTAACCGGCTGCTAGCGCAGCAGTCGCTCAGCCAGCAGTACCTGAACCACCCGCCCGTCAACCGCTCGCTCAACAAGCCGCTCGACTCGCAGTGTTCCTCCAACACAGAGGTGTCGATGGAGATCTACCAGTGGGTGCGCGACGAGCTCAAGAGGGCTGGCATCTCCCAGGCCGTGTTCGCCCGCGTGGCCTTCAACAGAACCCAGGTAAGGACGGAGTCAAAACTGTTATTTACAAAAGTGTTCGTTTTTGAATGTAATCATCATTTATTACTGTATGTACTAATGTAATCATCATTTGTTACTACACTACTCTAGTTTTCCAATGTGACACAGTGGCTGCATCAATTCTATAGAGTAAGAAATTAGCGTGTGCCTTTTTTATCGGGTGAGACGTTTGCGAACCCAGCATTTCATCTCTTGTTTACTCAAAGCATTTCCCAATTCTACTCCACTCATAAACTGGGAAACAGCATAAGTGCTCGGTACATATGGAGTATTCCCCCGAGTGTAATGTTCCATAGGCACAAAATGCTAAACAGTAGCCACGTAGCATAGATTGCGCATAACATGTTTACAGTGTTCATGTCACTGCACGTATGGTTTAGCAAGACCATTTACCCCCTTCAAACAAACATAACAACGGGGTGCCCACTGGGGTGGATCACCAATGTGTTTCTGTTTTGGCAGAATGCACAGAAGGGCACATTGTTGACATGACAAACAGTGGACTGAGACCGCAAGGCATTCTGGTTAGACGTGGGGGGTGTAGTGGTGGAACCTCCATTGTCCCCCTTATAATAATGGCTTCCGTGAAATCACCGTCGACTTAAATGAAGTCAGCACTTTACGTCTGAAGGTTAAACACAAACACATACACTATACATGTATTTGTGCAAGGAGTGCCAGGCAGAATGGATAGGCGCCTTCGCTTTTCTGCGTTGTTTTGCCGCACTGTTTACTGCCAACCCAGAAGGATCCGCACACAGCTCCGAGCCAGGCCTCCCATTACTGGCGAGGGCAATTATTAGAACAATCCCAGCTTTAGTTTCCTGCTGAGACTGGAGCACCATGACAACTGTTTACCCTCATCAGGTGAGACAAAGAGAGAGCACCACCTGGCAGGGTGCCAGAGCAGGCGGGGGGTGTGTGGGCAGGGGTGGGGGGGATGGGTGCGAGGAGGGCAGGCTTGGTCATGGACCGCAGCGAAAAAAAAAAAAACATGTGATTTGAGTTTGAGGAGGCCCAAGTGAGAGGGAGAGAGAGAGAGAGAGAGAGAGAGAGAGAGAGAGAGAGAGATAATGTCTGAAGACAAGCAGCACACTTTGTGGGGGGAGGTTCACTGCAAACCTCATTACTGTCTCTGCTGCTTTGAAGTTTTGTGTGAAACTGATAAAAATCTATTGGAATCAGTGAATGTGTATGTGTGAGTGTGTGTGTGTATGTGTGAGTGTGTGTGTGCGTGTATGTATGTGCGTGTGTGTCAAGTGGAGAGAGCAGACAGTCGTGTTTTTGTGCAAATTGGCAGCCTCTCCCATTTATCTGTGCGGTAAAGAATTTGTGATGTGCTTTTTTTTGAGTGCTCTTGTAATATTTATTGTACGTTCTTCTGCTGCATTTTAATGAACGCAGCTTGTAACGACATGTTGAGGCGTCGACTTTTTGCGGGCTTGGTGGCCCTCATGATGAGTTCGTAACAAGACGGGGTGGGGTGGGGTGGGGTGGGGTGTGTTGAGGATGAAGTAATGCAGTAAGCCTCCTTAGTAGCGAATATAAGACCCATGACCTGTATATCGGTATACCATGACCTGCATTAAGTAGCTGTACAAAATGCATGTGATCTGATTTCGCTACGTCAAACGAATTAATCCTCGTTTATTTCGCCTTGCACCCCAGCGACTCAATTTTGAACAGAGGGTGAACTGCCTACTCAAGTGTGTGTTTAACTTTTCGTTCAAGAAGTTAATCTCTTGAATCCCACCTGCACAATGAGAAGAAGTGAATATTGATCTGTTGAAGAGTGAGAGAAGGAGAATGAGTCGAGTGTTAGCAGTACCTGTATTAGCTGAGGAATGGAGGCAACTTCTTCTTCATGTTTTGGTGATATCCTGTACACATCTATACACACATTTTCTCTCTCACACACACACACACACACACACATCGGAAGCCTCTGCAGATATGGGTACAGTTTTTGCGTCAGTGGTTGGTAAAGCTCTCCAAAAACGTTAGAGAAAAGAGAGCTTGTAATTATAGTGGATGACATTTAAAAATGTATTTCATTGAAATGAATACAAGCTTGGCTCTGGGTTAAACATGGTGTATTTCGAGAAAGACGACCTCAAACAGCATCCTTCACTTTCTGACACCCTCCTCCTCCTCCTCTCTCTCTCTCTCTCTCTCTCCCTCTCTCTCTCTCCCACAGGGCCTTCTCTCGGAGATCCTGCGCAAAGAAGAGGACCCGAAGACGGCCTCGCAGTCTCTGCTGGTGAACCTGCGAGCCATGCAGAACTTCCTGCAGCTGCCGGAGGTCGAGCGGGATCGCATCTACCAGGACGAGCGCGAGAGGAGCCTGACCGCCGCCTCCGCCATGGGCCCCGCGCCCCTCATCAGCACCCCCCCATCCCGGCCCGTGCAGGTACCACTCTCTACACACTCACACTCAAATCTGTGTCATCAGCATCCCGCCCTCGCAGACTGAGGCTGGTACACCACAACAAATCATGTAGACAACACTCACTTTTGTACATCAAAATCTGTACCGATACACCCACAACGTCAGGGTACAGGCAGGCATGGTTCTCATACTCACTGAATAGAAAGGTAATGCTATAGGAATCTTTACAATCAGTTTGAGACTGTTTAATGTCAAATTCAGATTTTTCTTGACTACGCCAGTGAACTTTTAACCCTTGAACCAGCTACATGAGAAAAAAAACTGGTTTCCATGGCGTTCTGTCACCTCGACACCTACGAGCTACTCAAATATATCGTCCATGACTACCTCCATTATGCTGTCCTAAATGTCAGCCTAAGCCTACTGAGCTATTAACAATATTAGTGATATATAAATAAAGGATATCATAAATAAAACCCAAAAAATGTCTAGGGATAAACTCTTAACACTAAGAGTGTATTAATATAGTATATTACTACAATAATAGTTTATTAAATATAAAATATAGTGAGCGAAATATAGAGTGATTTGAGTAGGACTCATCAATGGTTAGATGTTTTTAATATATATATATATAAAGATATATATATATATATATAAACGAGAACTAAATTCAAATCCTTTTTAAAGGACTCGTTGCCACTCTTGTTCGGAAGACTCAGACGCTGCAGTGTGAGCAAGTGCTGCTTCCTGGGAGTAACTGAACTATTGTCCATTTCCTCTCCTGGTTTCACAGGAAGAGAAAGCTGTGTGTGTTCTTAAAAAAAAAAAAAAAACACCCCTCTTTTAGCGACTAGAACTCCAAACACCCGCTCTCTGCCACCTCCCCTCACGCCAACTGCCACCCTCTTTACCTCTCATCCCGTAAATCACCAGTCGCCCGCGCTTCAGCAGGGGCTGAGAGATGTGGCAACCGCGCGCTCCGCGGAAGCCCCACTTAAAGTGCAGTTCAGTGCATCTTTGGTGGAGGGGAGACAAAGCGGCTCTGTGTGTTTGCTCTGCTGAAGAAGGGGCTTTCACTGGGGGATAAAGAGACTCGCGGTGCCACTGCGCCTTGGACAGACAGGGCCCCATCATGCAGAGAGGGCGAGGAAGAGAAAGAAGAGAATGAGTGAGAGAGAGAGGGTGAGAGAGAGAGGAGAAGGGGTGAGAGAGAAGGGGATGATGAAGAAAAGAAGACAGAGCAAAGAAGCATGACAAAAAGGAGTCTAAGAGTAAAGAAGGAAGAAGATCTCAGTAGTTTTTCCTGTCAAAAAGTGGTGGAGGCGTCAGACCCTGAAAAGGGCTCCGTCTGAAGCCTGCAGACAGTCAATCATTCCTGGATGGAGGCATCAGCCATTATTTACACAGCACTCCGTCATGCCCTTGACAGATCCAGCAATTATGCCGTACATAAAGCCATATTGTCAGGGCACTGTATTTACTCTAGGGCTAAAGGAAGAAGGCCCAGCCACACACTGAGGGCGCCATTTGCATGGGCCACACCTCTTCCCATGATGCATTTCACCTACCTCCCACAGCCGTTCCCAAGTCTTAAAACAAGCATTTGGTTAAGGCCAGCGATTCACCTCGAGAGCACATACCTTACATTCCTGTTTGATTGTGTTTTATTTATTTGCTTATTTATTATTCTTTTTTTTTTATACGTTCAAGAAGGAGAGAGAGAGAGAGAGAGAGAAAAAAAAATGTAACATACAATGCAAGGTGTGATACAGGAGAGGATATAAAGTTCTTGGCTGGAGGACTTGATGCATGCCAGTGCTCCGCTCTGACAGACCCACAGCGTTGGTGTTGTGACGAGCCTGTCCCATAAATCAGCCAGGGTGGCAATCATGAAAGAGTTGGGAGGAGTTTTATGGCCGTCATAAAAGCAGATGTGGAGCTATGTTTCCCACATATGTAAATGGAGCATCGGATGACTTGTGCAAGTTTGTGCACGTCACCGCCCCCACCTAGCACAATACCCCCCCCCCCACACACACACACCCCCTTAACAATTAGATCTGGTCACAAAATAACTTGGTGCAGACACTCGTGCTTTGTAAGCCAATTATACCTTTCGCTGGGAAAATAAATGAGGGGTATTTAGTTTTGTTGAAAATGTGGCAAGGCCTCTTTATGCAAAGGTGTTTTCCTTTAACATGTCAAAGCAAAAGCATGCTTATTATGAGTTCTTTTTTGGAGACCGATGAGGCCCTCCAGTAATAGGAAAATGGTTTAGGAAAACTTTTTCAGAACCGTTCCCTTCTTTTTAAGTCACCACAGGATTTGTGTGAACTTTATGTGGATTTGTGGTTTGAAATTGGCTAAATAGATATATTCATATATATATATATGTGTGTGTGTGTGTGTGTGTGTGTATGTGTGTGTATATGTATATGTATATATATATGACCTGATATAAAAACTGTGTGTGTGTGTGTTTCCCAACAGCCAAGGAGAGAGGAATGCAACAATGTTAGACCTGAAGACTGGAACCCGAGAATTCCTGTCGGAATCTCACCTGTGAGTACAGCATTCGGCTGCATGACCCATACGGTAAACATTTCCACTCTCCACAACTCTTCACATCACAGTACCAGTCATTCTAAGTCACATTTGCTAATATTTACACTGTGTTGTATTTCTGATTTTCACATTGAGAGACACTCATATTCTTTTTTTGTATGACTATATAACTAATGTTTACCACACCACACGTCTAGTTTTTTGTACTTAAAAGAAAAAAAAATCTTCAGAGCTTTGTTATATAAAGTAGTCTTACATTCCCTGGCATATATTTGGCACAAAGGTAACCGGAGGAATTCTTGTGTGTGTTGGTTAAGCGTCCTTATCCCTCCCAGGTGAAGTCCTCTCCCCTGCCCATTGAGTGGAACGGGAAGTCGGACAGCTGCGTGCTCAACATCACCTCCTCCATCTACGACGACATCCAGCAGGAGATGAAGCGTGCCAAGGTGTCCCAGGCCATGTTCGCCAAGGTGGCCGCCTCCAAGAGCCAGGCAAGTGCCGGCTAATTCCGTTGTCCTCTAGCTTCAATACTCGAGCCGCTGAACAGGAGTTTTTCTTCATTAGTAAACATTGTTCACGAGCAAATGTTGCCCTTCCAACGAAGCACGTTAGTGATCTACATGCTTAAATAATACGGCTGACTTCAAACAAAGAGTTTATTTATAAAAGCACAACAGAAAAAAACAAACTACTAACATTACTTTTGACCTCTCTTGCTGTTTGAAGAGAATGAAAAGCAGTGTTTTCTCTCATCAGACAATTGCTCCTTTTTGCACTGTGCAACAAAACTCACTCCAGCCACTCAGCATTAGTTTGCCAAAACGTATCAAACATTTGCATTAGGCAAACATCAAACGCAGGTCCTTGGACAGATAGAAATGAGTTTTGTAGAAAGAGGCTCATTGTTAAACTGTCAGGCCTCTCCTTGTGAGGTAATTTACTGCTATAATGACACATGTCTCCTTTATTGTGGGTAGGTGAACACCAGGTACTGTTTAAACACAAAACAAGTGTGTTTATATTAGCTGAGTTGGGAACTGCCTTTTTGCGATGTAGGTACTGTTATCTCCTGCCGAGAATAACACACAGCTGAATAACGTTTTGTGTCGGAGAAATTGCCGACTGTTTAACTGTATTAAAACTAATTAAAGAAATGGGAGGCAAGCCCATTATTAAAGGTTTCATATATCCATGTGCTCAGTTGAAGATTTTCTGAATTGTATTTGATGGCGGGGGAGAGCAAAAGAAACAGATTAAAAGGCCCAAATTATCTGAAAGTATCAGTGGGTTTTGGCTGATTGTGCTGATTATAGTTCCTGATACCTTTGTTTTACCAAATTGCAGTTTGATGCACAAACCACTGTTTTTGTCAAAGGAGTTCAAAGAGGAGCAAAAGAGGGAGTGGATCGGGATGAGAGTGTGTTGGAGGAATAGAGTGGGGAGAGGGGGGAGGTGGTGGGAGTTTTTCTTTTAGCGTTTGTAAGACAGTGTCGTCTTGGAGGAGGCGCAGGGTGGTGCTGGTGGTGGGTGTGGGTGAAGTAGAAGGCCGATGCGTTAACTGTGAAGGGTTTCTTTTGGCATTTGTAAGAAAGTGTCGTCGTGGCGGAGGCGTGGGTGGAGAGGGTGCTGCAAGGGGTGCCTCCTCCCCAGGCCTCCTTCTCTGCTGCCTCTCTGTCGCCGCTGCCGCTCCTGCCGCTCCTGCCGCTCCTGCTGCTCCTGCCGCCACGGCGACGGCGGCCCTCATTCATGGCTGGTGTGAATGTGAATTGAGCAGCCGATAAGAACTGTGCTAATTACGCAGCTGAAAAGGGGGCCTGGGAGAGCACTTATCTCCAGCTCCATCTCGTAATGTGCGCTCCCCGGGCAGCTGGTCCCCCCCCCCACACCACCACCTCCACCACCACCACCAACCCTCCACTCCATCACCACACTGCCACCCACCTTCCTCCACCCCCACCACACACACACACACACACACACACACACAACCTCCAGCAGCAGCAGCAGCAGCAGCTCCACCCGATCCAGACCCCACCAGTCCCCTACCCCGAGCTCCCAGGGGCCAGCGACTGGAGGTCCAGCCAGCGGTGGCTGCCTGCTGCCGGGGAAGGAGGTTTATGAGCAGGGCAGAGCGAGGGGGTGGGGACGCCCAGAGCTCTGGCTGGCCGCTAGCCTGCGGTGGAGGCAGCATGAAGGCAGTGTGGTGTTGGGACGTGTGTTGAGGGGATGGGGTGGCCCTTCTGGGGCTGGTACACGGCGTGTCCGATCGCCTGGCGTGGTGATCTAAACCCCCCAACACCCCCACCCCACCCCACCTCAACTTCCCCCACCCCACCCACCTCCTCCACCAAACCCTTCTGCACAGCAGCTCTGTACAGGAATCCTCAACAGCAGCACCAGCTGCACAGCTAGAGGCCCCCCCCCCCCCCCCCACACACACACACTCTCATCCTGGAGAGAGCTGGCACCAGGGCGAGAGCTTTGGCTGCAGAGTTGCTCAGCTACATGCTCCGCCTGGCCCTGCCCCTAAGAGAGATGGAAAGACACAGACAGACAGCGAGGAGGAGGAGAGGAGGGTGAGAGGAGGAGGAGAGAGAGAACAGAGAGATGGGAGGAGCAGGTGAGGCAAGGGGGGGGGGGCACAGTTGTGGTCTCCTGGGCTTGGAAAATTGTGAGTAGGAGTTTGCGTGTGTGTTGAGGGGGGCAAACTAGCGTGTGTGTGTGTGTGTGTGTGTGTGTGTGTGTCTGCGCGTGCGCACGTGTGTGTGTGTGTGTGTGCAGTCAGGGGGGCAAACTGGCATGTGTGTGTGTGTGTGTGTGTGCGTGTGTGTGCATGTGCGTGGGGGATGGGTGCTGGAACTCAGCCATCTCTTGGCCTCTCTGGGCTCATCACAGCAGTAGGCCTCTGTGCCAGCATCTATCTGTTGTGTGTGTGTGTGCGTGTGTGTGTGTGTGTGTGTGTGTGTGTGCATCTATCTGTTCTGTGGCACTTTCATATTCTGAGTAGCATTTCAATTACCTTCTCCTCCTGCACCAATATTCCGTTTAATGCGTCCGGCCGCATTGAAATTTCTCATTCACCATCCGCTGACACTTCCTATGGTACGGCACACCACTCTCAGGGAAATGATCGAATTTTAAATATCTCCACTCCAAAAAATCATAGAAGCTCTTGTTTGGATATCATCTGGGCAAATATGTGCATGTGTTTGGTGGTGGTCGTGTGTGTGTGTGTGTGTGTGTGGTGGTGGTCGTGTGTGTGTGTGTGTGTGTGTGTGTGTGTGTGTGTGTGTGTGTGTGTGTGTGTGTGTGTGAAGCCACCATAAGAAGAACATTTTTTTTTCTTCTTCATTTACAAATCAAACATTTACCTCATCCATGCCCCCCCTCCATTTAATATGGTGTCAGAAGCACTCATTCCTGTTTGCCTCCTCTGAAGAGAGCTGTCAGAGGGGGGGGGGGGGGTACATGGGCTGTCACCATCAGCTAGTGGAGTGAGTGCATGATGAATAAATGGAGACGTATGAGGGGGGGTGCTAAAAGCAGGCGACGAGTAGAACACGGTGGTCATGGAGGAGAAGAGGAGAGGAGAGGAGAGGAGATGAGATGAGAGGAGGGGAGGAGAAGAGAGGAGGGGAGAAGAGAGGAGGGGAGAGGAGAGGAGAAGAGAGGAGGGGAGAGGAGAGGAGAAGAGAGGAGAGGAGAGGAGAAGAGATGAGCGGGGCGAGGGTGCTGAAGATGGGGAGCCATAGTGTCCTGAGAGCTGGTGATTGTCTGGGATCAGAGTCCCTGCTGTCACTCCTCTGGCACCCCTCCTGAGAGCGGCTGTGTCACTGTCTTAGTGGAGAGGCAACACTCACAGCGCCCAGGCCAACCAGTCTCTCACATTCAGTCTGAGTCAGTCCATCTCTCTCTCTCTCCCTCTCCCTCCCTCTCTCGCTCTGCTCCAGTTACTGCCTCTTTAACCTCTTTTATAGCCTCTCTCCACACGTCTTTCACGACATCCACGCCTCTCTCTCTCATGTTTTTATTCCCTTTCTATCTGTGTCCATCTCCTCTCCGTCCTCTCTCTCTCCCTCTCCCCCTCTCTCTCTCTCCCTCCCTCTCCATCTCTCTCTCTGTCTCTCTCTCTTGTTTTTATTCCCTTTCTATCTGTGTCCATCTCCTCTCCGTCCTCTCTCTCTCCCTCTCCCCCTCTCTCTCTCTCCCTCTCCCTGAAAGAGGCTGTGGTAATTAGCAGGGCTCTAATGAGACAGAATGTCAGTGATCTGGTGCGCCTCTGCAGCACAGGGGGGCCATGGCATGGGGCTGGTGTGTGTGTGTGTGTGTGTGTGTGTGTGTGTGTGTGAGGTAGGGAGGGGTTGGTGTGTGTGTGTGTGTGTGTGTGTGTGTGTGCCATCTGTCACTGAGCGCCTGGCTCGCTGCTCTCTGGGGGGCCAGAACAGCGCCTCGCTGGATTGGAGAGAGTGTGAGCATGCGTGTGTGTGTGCGTGTGTGTGTGTGTGTGTGTGTGTGTGCACGCACGCTCACATGTGTGTGTGTGTGTGTGTGTGCGCACGCACGCACGCTCACATACCGGTTTGATCACTGGACCCTACCCTGCTCACCTAAAACATCTCTCTCATTCTCCACTTCCCCATTCCGAGTCTCACTTCCTCCGATTCACACACCTTACTGCACTCCCCCCCACCCCCACCCCACCCCACCCCCCCACCCCACGGCACTAATGCGATCTCGCAGCCATCCGCACGGCCCACATGCGGCCGCCCCGGCTGTCTGCAGCCCCGGCTCAGAGACGCAGCGCCGGCTTTATTGGAGTGGACGGGCAGATGTTTCACACATTAGCCTTTTGTGCACCCGTTCTCCCTGACTCCGCCTCCGCCCCCCCCCCCCCCCCCCCCCCCACCCCAGCGGGAGGGGCTTGCGGTCGCTCGGGAGATGCTTTCGGTTGGAGCTGCTGCTGTCATTCTGTTCGGCTCACCCCGGCCCGGTAAAAAGCTGTCAAGTGAGATATCTGCCGTCGTCGATTGTGGAGTGAACCTACCGCTGCTCTGGATAGAGGACTTCCTCTTTTTTTTTTCTTTTTTTTAATCCATCACACTGCTTCCCCCCTGTAGTTTTCTTTAAGAGCCCAAAGTTTCTCATGAGGACAGAACTGTTGTTTCACCTAAGAGAATTTGACTTTTATTACGATTTCCAGTGACACGACAATTCTGGAATAAATGGACCATGGCAAAGAGCTAAATTATTTTTTCTTTATTGTGGTCTGTTTTAGAATTGTTTGTTTACTGAAATGGATTCATCCCTCCCATCCCTTGGGCTCCTCTGTGGCAGCAGCAGCAGCAGCGGCAGCAGCAGCAGGCAGATTGGAAGGGAAGCATTTCTGAGAGGGGAAAAAAGGCCATGACTGTTTATTAATTGATTTATTTATTTATCTGGTTGCCTGGTTATTAGGTTGCCTGGGAAACAGCTGCAGCTCCCTGTATTATTAAAGACACAATTTTCTTGAACTGCAGACCCAGATGTCTGAATAATTAATTTAGCGTATGAATTAGGGAGTCGACCCCCCCCCCCCCCCCCCCCCCACACACACACACACACCCACCCCCATCCTTTGAAATGAGCCTTTTTCTTATTGTTTAATGGACGGGACAATTTTGCACCAGAATTTCCTCCCCCGTTTTTGCCAGTGCACCTCCCCTCCACCTCCCTCACCCACTCCCCGTTCACCCACTCCCCCTCTGGTGTACACCTCCTCCCCTGGCATGACTGCCGCTGCACAGAGCGTGTGTGTGTGTGTGTGTGTGTGTGTGTGTGTGTGTGTGTGTGTTTGTGTGTGTGTGTGTGTGTGTGTGTGTGTGTGAGAGCATGCCTGTGCATCTCTGCTCCCTTTCATTCCTCCATCTGTCTCCCTCTGCTTCAGGCCTCTCCTCTCCTCTTCAGTCCCTCCATCCCTCCCTCCCTCTCGCTCTCTCTCTCTCTCTCTCTCCATCTCTACCTCTTTCTCTCGCTCTCTCCATCTCTACCTCTTCCTCTCTCACTCTCCATCCCTTTGCCTCTCTCCTACCTCCCCCTCTGTATGCCTGCCTATCTTTATCTCACTCCCTCTCTCTGTTACTCCCTCGCTTATTACCCGTCCATGTCTCTCTCACTCTCGCTATCTCTCATGTCCTCTCTCTTTCTCACTGTCTGCCTCTCAACCTGAAGTCCCCTCTCATGTTGCTCAAGCAGCAGCAGCAGCAGCAATGGTGGCGGCAGCAATGGTGGCGGCAGCAGCAGTCAAGCCCTCCTGCCCGCCCCGCTTATCTACGTCCCAGCGGTGCAGTGGAGGCCTGTGATATTGCTGCTCTCGCTCTCTCCCCCCTTCCCCCCCCCCCCCCCCCCCCCCCCCCACTTCACTGTCTCCTCTGACAGACCACACAGGGCTTGTTCTGAGGCCTATTCGCGCTAATCTGATCAGGCAGGCAAATACGCCGGGAAAAGCGGCTTTAATGATCCCCCTAATTACCTCAAGTCAATACCAACTGTATTATTAGACTCCGGGAAAATATTCCATTAGGGTGCCCCCCGTGGGACTCCCCCCTGCACGTAGCGATGTCACGCGCCGCGCGCCCCCACGCTTGTAATTAATTTTATTTACACACGCAGGAATGCACAAGGTCGCACCTGCAGCCCCGAGCCGCCTCGCCTCGCCTCGCCCGGCCCCCGGCTCGCCCGCCTAATCAGATCTGTCATAATTACCATTCTGCATGCTTCTGACACACGCCGAGAAATATTTCAATTTAACTGCAGCATCTCCCTTGCTCTCTCTCTCTCTCTCTCTCTCTCTACCCTTTTCTCTCTCTATTGCTCTCTCATTTGTACACGTGGACCCACAAGGCTCAGCCTGGCGCAGCCAGACTCATGCAGCAGTAGTGCTGTGGAGGCTGCAGTCTCTGGATTAGGGACTCATGCAGCAGTAGTGCTGTGGAGGCTGCAGTCTCTGGATTAGGGACTCATGCAGCAGAAGTGCTGTGGCTCTGGATTAGGAGCTTTTTGGTGTTTGGTCTCTCGGTGTTCCCTCATAGTTTTTTGGCGCCTCTCCTTTCCGGCTTTGCTGCGCTCACTCTTGACACCCTGTCTTATGTCTGTCTGTCCTCTTTTGGGCCTACTGTCCTGCCCCTGTCTCCCTCACCGTCTGTCTCTCCTTACTTCTGTTTGTCCTCCTCCCCTCTCTCTCCTCAAGTGTTCCTCTTCATGTCTTTGTATTCACCTGAACTCAGGTGGTCACCTCTTGGCGTGTCCAAGCTCCCATCAGCGCTGCACATCGCCATGTTTCAGCTGGGCCTCTCCAGCACCCCACACCTGCCTAGTAGGAGAAGACTTGCAGAACCTGTTAGACCGGCTAAACACCCAAGCCTTCTTTTAGTTATTTGGAATTGATTTAGCATGTTGCGGGGATTCAAAGCCTTTAGTATGCACTCAGGTTACCCTAGAGTTGAACCAAATTCAAGGTTTATTATTTTATCGGTTTATTAGTTTTCAAGAGTAATTTCATATTCCTCAGGGCCACGCATAACTACTCTTGATGTTTGTTTGTTGAGGAGATGCTGCACAGAAAGTCCAGACAGAAGTTGTTGCTTTGAATACATTTCAACATTTCAACATTTACAGTTTTTTGGTCCTCTTCAAAGAAAACTTGTAGGCCAAATAAGAGCACTGATATAGCTGACACACACAATTTGCAGGTTTTATGCAGTTTTAATCCATAATTCAATAAGATCAGCCATGATTTATCAGCTTAATTACTCTGTGATATTAGCAATTAAACTCCAGCTTTGAATTAAATCTCAATCAAGTGCTCGTAATTGATGGACTCTCACTTCTTGTCGGGGCGTGATGGGTTTCTCTCTCTCTTGGCTGTGGTTTGTACTTCACCACATGTCAAGCATCCTCCTATCTGTTCCTGTCTCTGACACACACACACACACACACATACACACACACACACACACACACACACACACACACACATACGTTGGATTCTTGCTTGTGTGTGCTTTCACTCTCACCTCCACCCAACCAGTGTAGACGCCACTGTGAGACAGGGAGGAACTGGAGTGGTATAGATGACCGTTGCACAGGGTGGTATCATTATTGAGCACAGAGTGGAGGACACAGAGTGATTAGCATATGTCAAGGAATTAGCCAGAAAGGCTCACTTCCATCTGCAGACCAATGATTATTAATGAATATAAAGCTCGTCACTGAAATGGGTGCATATTTCTCACAATATTTGTCCGTTTATTGTATGTGACTGAAAAAAAAAACTCCAAAAAAGTCACAATAATTGAGCAAGGCACATATGTTAGTTGCATACTAGAAGTAGACCATATGAATGGTTCAAAGAAAGCTCTGTTATGAAATGGCCTGGTCTTAAGGTACTCTCCACTGTTCATATAGTCCCACGGCTCTGCCTCTACTTCATGTCAAACACACGGCAGCACGTAATCGGCTCCGACAGCGAGGCAAACATCTGTTGCTCTAGTTCACCTCCGCTATTGACATCTTACCACTGCTTCGACGCCGCTGTCGTATCTAATGATGTCATCTGCGCAGGCTCCGTGCGCCTTCCCCCCCGTGCGCTTTGTGGTGTGTCATAGACCATGATGTCGGCTTGTCGCACGCAGGTTTCGCGAACGTGACGCAGACGCACCGCGCCTGCCAGAGTAAGAACAACAGCAGCCTCACAACAAGAGCAACAACAGTGGCTGTGCACGGCGTTTTTTATATTCTATTTGGGTGACAACGTTTGTGGCTGAATGCTTCCTCTGGGTTGATGCGGAGTTCAATGGGGGCATTGGCCCCATTCTCGCTCACTTGTTCACTCCGCGCCAAGAAAATTTGAATAAACGCTCAGAGCGCTCGCTATTTTGCATAGCGAGAGATCCTCAAAACGGGTACATGTTTTTTTTTTTTTCTCTCTCTCTCTTTCTCCCTTTTGTCCACATGCCTATTTTTGGGAGCCAGTGTTTTGCTTATTGTTGCAGGAGATTCACATATGCCACAGGAACGCATTAATATTTCTTTGTCAGCAGATGGACACACCGGCCGTGCGAGTAGGCCCAGCTCCACTCGTTCGCTCGCTCGCTCACTCAACGCGCTTACAAACCCAACACACGTAACTTTGCAGAGTTCTCTCTCTCTCTCTCTCTCACTCTCGTTCAGGAAAATAACAGGTTTGAACGTACTGTATTATCTTTTGAATTTATCTGCAACATTGTCTGCCAACGCTGGGCCCTTGCCAGGATCAAGGAGGGGGGGGGGGAGGAACAATAATGCTTTGTCTGCCACACTGTTACTCCGCTCTCCGCCATGAAGATGTTTGTCTTGCCGGTTTTTCGTGCATTTCCATGCAGCCTCTTTTTTCGCCGTCGAACGCAGCCTCAACAATGGATCGCAATCTTTCAAGACATTTCCAAAATTCCTTCCCCTCTCACACCCTTGCCATGTCACCCCCCCCCCCATCCACCCATCTGACACGTCCCCTCGTTGAATGGACACATCTACTCCCAAGGCCCCCATACCTCCTTTGTGTTGTGTCTGCCAGAAAGGGCCTCGAGCGTCGGATCAGGCGATATTTTTCAAACGGCACACACTGATAATCTCATCACTGTTAGCCTGCTATTCTGAAGGGGTGGAGGGAGGGCTGGAGGGGACGGCTGGCCAGTGCATGGTGGCATTGTGGCCAATTACAGATGATAACGAGCAAACGCGATTATGAGGAAGGTGTTGCCGATGCCGTGTGACTGCCGTGCGGGGAGTGTCGCTGGGCCTGTGGCCTCTTTCGCCCGCGCAGCGCGTCGGCCTTGCCAGCATACTGCCCCGTTTATTAATGCGCTCGTTTTTTTGCGTCCGCGTCGGGGGGATGTGAATGCTGCGCTGTTCTCTCACAGAGCTGGCCTGTGCTCTCATTGGCAGCTTGTGACTACTTACTCCCTCTCTCCTTCTGTCTCTCCCTCTCTCTCTCTCTCTCTCTTTCTCTTTCACCCCGTCCCTCTCACTCTCTCTCTCTCTCTCTCTCTCTGTTCACACACACACACATACACACACGGTGTGCTGCACCGCATAGCTGGGTGAATCTCGCGCATGAATTCCGCCATTGTGTTCCAAGAGAAATATTTTTATCAAAACGCCACTCTGCTATTTATACCAGCCGCACAATGGAGGCCCTGCCTGGCTGCTAGGGTTGGCCGAGTCGTTTATTACCTCGGTGAATGTGCACCTCTTGACCTCTAGCCATGAACGGTGGGGTCGGGAGGGGTCTACAGTCATGGCGGTCAGATCTGCCGATGATAAATCAGAAAATGCCACTCACTCCCTCTCTCTTTTTCTTTCTCTTTCTTTCTCTCTCTCACTCTTATTCTGACACCACTGCACCCTGAGAACTGTAGCCTCACGAGAAAAGGGAAATCGGTCGCAATGCTGTTTCAGTATTAGCACGTTCTGAGGTGTGGGTGTAGTGGTTTCTTGTTCTTATCTCATCGGGATTTCTGTGAGCTGTAAATCACAACCAGA
The DNA here is from genome assembly GCF_900700415.2 of Clupea harengus. Taxonomy (NCBI): domain Eukaryota; kingdom Metazoa; phylum Chordata; class Actinopteri; order Clupeiformes; family Clupeidae; genus Clupea; species Clupea harengus. The sequence goes on along the minus strand of NC_045162.1, from coordinate 6,869,866 downwards.
AAGAGGTAGAGTACAGATCGTTTGACGTTTACTGAAGGATTCACTGTACTTTTTGCCAGTAAACCAAAACATAAAACATTATATAGCATTTTTATGATCTATTTGATCACAGAGAGCTGTCAGTATTTCTGACTTGACTGCAGCCGTATCAGCTTTGAGACGGTCGCTTTGGCACATAATGGAGGAAAAATGGCCAAAA
>NC_045162.1:6852167-6864667 GCF_900700415.2 Clupea harengus | reverse complement strand
GCTGGACCTGCCCAAACAGACCATCATCAAGTTCTTCCAGAACCAGCGCTTCTACGTCAACCACCCGGGCAAAAACAAAGAGTCGGCCGGGTTCCCTCCGGTGACGCCGGCGGCAGTGGCGGTGGCCACCACCACCACGGGCGCCGGTGACCAGGAGCTGACGGACTTCAAGGAGAGCAGTGAGCTGCTGAAGGAGCTGGACGAAAGCACCCAGACCAGCAACACCATCTTCTCCATCAAGATCGAGGAGCACATGGCAGCCGAGGCCCAGGCCGCGGCCGAGCAGGAGGCCAAGGAGTAGCCAGCCGCTCTCCTTGCACTCTCTCTGTAGGTCTGTGGTCTGAGTGGGTTTCTCTCTTTCTCTCGCTCTTGTCGCTCACTCCACCTCTCTCTCTCTCTCTCTTTCTCTCTACTGGTCTTAAGGCCGACACCGAGGGACTCTGTTTCAGACAGACTCAGCTAATGCTGCGGTGTTCTGCTTTTTTTCCATTTTGTAAATCCTGTATTATTCACTGTAAAGACTGACGCATCGTTTAATAACCCGCACAAAAAAAGATAAAAGAGAAAAAGGAAAAAAATCTAAGTCTGTTGCTGTGGATAATTGCTGACTGCACTTGATGTCTGTTGTTTTTACACTGATTTTGAGCTACTGATTTACCATTTAAAAAAACGAATTCAATGGAGTTTGATAGACTTTGATAGATGTTTACGTATGTGGTGTTAACTGGATTTTTAAAATGCATATGAAACTGAAGCAAAGAGGAGGACCAGGCCTTAATGTTGAGGTACAGAGTCTAGCACCTGCTGACTGATTTGTTATTCTCCTAAAGGAATAAATGAATAAATAAACAATTCAGTGTGACAAATCACTCAAACTCTGGACCCTCTGATCTTTGGGCTTTTTGGGGAGTATAGCTCAATCTTATGATTTGTTTGGAAGAAAAAGATAAATATATTATATAGACATATATTAATTGTAAAAATATACAGTCTTAAAGAAAACTATGCCAACAAATGCCTTGTACTATATGGCACTGCCGATGTTAAGATTATTTTGCAAACCTTTGTCACTGTAATTTTCGGGATCTCTAAGCAGTTAAAAAAGAAATGTGAATCACAACCTATGTTTGTTTTTTTGATTTCCATGACTTTGTCGTCCTACGTTATTTATTTGCAGTTCATGCAGTGTTCTGATGTAATTATGATTTTGGAAAGTTTCTGTTACATAGCGCTTTTTATTTTACTGAACTTTTTCTATTTATAAATGTAATTTTGATGGGCAGTAAAATCAAAAGTGTCTTAACGTTTTAAATGGAAAATGTGCTTTAACGGTTGCCTATGAAAAAGTGCTGTATGTCGAGCAACTCATGCTACAAGCTTCACAATTAATGTTGTATGCAATTTTTACTATCATGCAAATAAGCTTAGGTCAATTACTAACCTATAGGACACCTTAGAGAGAAAAACATATGCAATTTGTGTGAAAATTGATGTTTGCCATGTGTCTTCCTTTGGTTAACAATCCAATTCAAAGCTATTCCTGTATAAATACTCTGTATAAAAAAGTGTTTCTTTTTTTATGAGTTTAATGCAATGAGAACACCAGTTATTTTGTTACGACTGACTGTTTTATAAGTGTTTCTCTGTTTCTTTATGCAGAAATGTTCTAACTAGGAGTGGTTATTGATTGTTAATGACACAATTAAACTGTTTGTATTGTACCCCAGAATCTTTGTATTCGTGTGACCAGAAGACGGCCCGGTTGAAAAAGAATATAGAAACGGAAATGGATATGTCATGAAATGAAATAGTAGTGTAACAGCCAATAGTAAATAACAATGAGCTTTCACAATTCCAACTCAAAACAACGTTGAATGTCCAGACTTTTCTATCAGGAATCAACAGGAAAATTGCCCTGATTTTTCGCCACCATCAGGAGAGACTTTTGGCGCTCACTGTCTACAGCACATTGGTCTATAGAGCACCGGTTCTTATCTTTCTTTTTTTTCTCCTTGTGTTTTTTTTTGTTCTTGTTTGCAGCATGTCTGAACTACCCTGATAATTAAGGGTAAATAAATCAGTGGTGTTAACGCCTTTTGTTAATGAAATCATCCGAAGGGAAGGGGAAGAGTAAACGCTGTGGAGGTGCAATGGTCTTTTCCTGATCTCCATCGTGAAGAAAGTTCAGCTGTTCAGCTGTGTGCCACCCGCTCTGGGCTTTCTTCCACATACAGTTTGCGCTTTTCTAGGAATTACTGTGTGTGAGAGTGCCTCCAGTTTGCTCTTCAAACACACACACACACACAGACACTCTCTCACACCGACTCAGACAAACACACAGATGGGTCTTCCTTTTTAATGTTTGGTGTAGACCCTGCTGCTGCAGGATGGCGATGTTTTTTTAACACGATTTAATAATTACAATTTGGTTCCATTTCAGTGCCTTGCAAGGTGAGCACAACGGTAACCAACGGTAACCGATTCATGTCATACTTATCGGAGGGTCCAGTGAATGTCTAATAATTTGATTCCCCCGTGATTCTCCGAGAGTTATGAACTATTTTCCAGTCACAGCTTCCGCAGGATCTGAGATGTCAACACAACAATACGTTTGTGATTGGACCCCTCTGTAGTCCGCACCGCGCTACATGTGGAGATCAGAGCTTCTGATAATTGCCTCCAATTCCCAGTCCTTGATTGCACCTCTACATCTGTCATTAACATCTATATAAAATCATCAGTGACACTAGAAACACCCAGATTCCAAGGAGCTTCAAAGAGTAAACAGAATTTCCGCTCACGTGGAGCGTAAACAGAATCACCGCTGATGTGTCACACCTGTGTTCAGCAGCACGCACGCCCGCCACACAGGATGTGGGGCTTTGAGACTGAAACTGTTTCGTGTGCGGATGACGGATGTCGTCGAGGTCGAGGCTACTGTTCCATCGGCAGCATCAATGCTAATAACTTGTCCAGTTAAGTGCTTACCATGGTGTGCATGTGCATGGTACCAGGAAGAATGGTGTCTACTTAAAAAAAAGAGAGAGAAAGAAAGCTAATGGACTATAAATGGATACATTTCCATCCAAAACATACGGGGCAGGTGCTTAGCAGAGGTGACTGGATCTGTGGTGGTTGACAAAATAAGCTCAGATGCCATTTTTGGTGGGCATACGAGTGGTGGAGACGAGGATTCCAGCTCAAATCTTTATCCTCAGCCTGAGCTAACTCCTCTGATGCGCTGCTTTCAGGCTGGAAGCTACCCCCCGCACACGCACAAACACACACACACACACATTCTTCTATTGACTGAGGGCCCTCCATGTTTGCTTTCACTTTCAAAGTGTGTTTGTTGTCTATTCCAGTGTTACTTAATGCAAATTCTGTAATATCTCACTTTGGCTGACAGTGGGAGGTCTGGAAGGAGTGCTCTGGCAAAATGGAGAAATGGAAGACCGTTGGCTGGTTTTCCTGCTTTCTGTGCTTTTCAAGGGACTGAATAGTGCATCGTGCTGTATGTTTACACACTGCTCAGTACACAAGCTCATTTTAAAATAGCACAGGAGTATTAAGTCTGACCTCAGACTAAAGATGTATTTTGGTGTACACCTCATCACTGCACATTGTACATACTGAGCTAAGCCATTGGGGTAAAATATAAACCAGTGAAACCTTCAGTCAACTTCCCTTCTACTTTCACAGTCAGATGGTTCTTGGTTTAATTAAGACAGCAAAATAGCGTTGATCTACACTCAAAAGTACACACTTCACCTTCCTTCTAATATCATACAGCATCTGTCTTAATATCCATCTCACACCTGAGTATTGTCTAGGGTTCAATTGCATAGTCTATGACACAGTGTATGACCTCAGAGAGGGGTCAGCCATGGGTCAAACACAGGAGTCGCTTACAGTTTCAGGTACTTTGACCTTTGAAAAACAACATGCTCCTGGAACAAATCTTCCAGCCAGCCGTCAGAAAAGACTCCTTAGTTTTTCAGTTATCTACTGCCGGAAGCACAAGAGGCCTTATGAGGAGGTCTTGGACAGGCATTACATGGTGAGTACAGACCCAAAAGGACATCAGACATGTTTTTATTACACTGCTGCTTTGTACAGTAGCAATGGAAGCCGATCAAATAGAGGTAGGTGGTTGCTAAGAAAAAATGCTTCAGTGTTGGTTTATCAGACTTTACCCTCTGATTATAAGAGCATCATGCTCAGGTTGCAGCACAACAATAGCAGGTCTGCCTTGTGCTGGGAGTCCTCTGCTGCCTACCCAGCAGCCCTTGGGACTGCGCAGTAAATCAAACAGGAAATGCAGCAGAAACGCTAATAAAGTTATTATAATGATAGCGATCTCCGTGGAATCGCTTGGCGTAAATCAGGAAGTTCTCCATCTCCTGCTGCTCTGTTTGGCAACTTGAACGTTTAAACTGTTTTCCTTTTTTTTTTGTCCTTTTCTTTTTTCCCCTCCCCTCTGTGATGTGGAGGAGAGGAAACAGAAGGTTGGGTGTGGGAATTAATAGCATTAATCGCTGTGGTGCGCTCCTCTCCAGCTCGCTCCTCTGCCCTTTACCTCCTGGTCTAGAAGCAGAAACAGATTAAACAGAGGGGGCAGCCCTGGGGGATGCAAGCATCTTTCTGAACATATTAATTTTAGCACACAACTCACACACACACACACACACACACACACACACACAGAACACAGTCAGGCATGCGCACACACACAGGCATGTACACACACACACACACACACACACACACACACACACACACACACACACACACACACACACACACACACACACACACACATGAATATGCATACTAATTTACAGGAAAGAGGCACCAGGCTTCAGCATTATCATAATTTCTTTTATTATATTTTAATGTTCATCTGAGCAGCCTATGCAGCACTCATGTGTTTTTCTGCCACAACTTTTAAATCCATACAGTACACACACACACACACACACACACACAAACACACACACACACACACACAAACACACAAACACACACACACACATATACATACAGTATATTCCTAAGTGCCTCATTGATGTACACAAATACAGGACACTGGGACCTGTCAAATAGGATATACATCAAGTGGCACGCACTGTAACCTGATAGAAGAAATTATACGCACATCCACTGAGAGAAATGTGCTTGGGCTCTCCTAATGATACCCATTATTTCAAAGTTAAGCTACCTATACCCGGAGAAGGGGTCATTTAAAGGCCTTGTAGTCAATAAATCACTCAAAAGAAACAGTTGTGGCTGCTCTGATTAAACTTTTAGGCCATCCATTTTTCCTCCTGGATGGAAGCTAACAGTTTGCTCTCCTTGCCCTTCTTCATGCCCACTGATACTGTGGCATTATTCCTGGAGGAATGTCAACCGGAGTGCAGAATCAGGGCCACGACGTGGGCACTGTGTTCACGTCTGTATTTCCAGTTAAGTTATTTCTGTACTGTAATTGCATTAAAAGCAGGAGGTTTCCCCCAGAACAGCGGTTGACTCTGTACGGGATGTGGCCCCGAGTAGCTACCAGAGTGGGCAGAAACTATCTGGGTCATCAGGCTTCACGGGGCATCATTACTGCTTTTAGAGCCTGTTGTAAAATATCTCAAAATATATATATAAAAAAAGGTAAATGCTGTGTAGTGAAAAACAACAGAGCTTTCCCCGAAGTCAGTCTCAATGTTTGCAACATTGTTAACGGAGATTCTGTTGTCATTTTACATTCTGAAATCTGGGAGTCCTTTTCAATCTGTGGAGGTAATAGCCCACAGAGTTTCCTGTTATTGATGGGGCCTTGATAGTTCTTCGATCTTTAAGGAGATAAACACCCTCAGATCTCTTACAGTCAAAATAATATTTTTTCCCAGAAATGGAGTCACCATAACAACAGTGTTATGTATCTGGTGATTCACTGTACTGTTACCACACTTACTCATACTAAATAGAAAGACTTGTGGTCTTCTTCATACACGTATTTTGACTAAAAACAGGGTGAACAGAAAACATTGGACCTTTAATCTTCAAGACCTGTTGTTCTGGTGTGGGTTTTTAAGCACCCTGGGGATTTCTTTCCTCGTGGACCGCTTCGGACATCCGGTTTCAAGCATCACAACTGTTATACAGAGGATGAAGTGGCCTGCTTTGACAGTGAGGTTAAATGGGAATGGAGTCTCCCATCACTTCATTATGCTTCAGTCCCATCAATCCCAGAGACCCCTCACAGAGTCCCCCATGTACGGCTTGGCTTTAATCACGTTTAAACATGCCAGTTGTTGGTGCTTCGATTAAAACTAGTCATCATGGTAACCTCTTAATTTCCACAGGAGACAAAACGTGCCTAAAGTCACTGAGGTTTCACAGCTGTTTGTTTCATTATGATTAGGGTTCAACATTTGACAGTGAAAAGAGACAGAGAAAAAAGCTTGCTGCAGAAAGGTGATACTGTGTCAAACACCCCTGTTGATATCATGATGTACTCCGCTAATGAGTGACTTTCTCAGTCCTCACATGACTTGAATCAGAGTAATAACTATGTAGGTCACACTAACACAGTTGTCGCGTATGTCAGAACGCTACCCTAACAAGTGGGGAGTTGATTGGGGAGAAATGACTCAACAAGAAGTTCACTAATTATCAGTGACAAGAATACTAATTGAAGGAAAAAATTAGCTAAAAAGGTGAGGTCTCCTTGCTAATTTGTTTTCCATTTACATTATTACCTTGTGTGTGGGTCTCACTGCAGGAAAAGGTTCAGGAGATTTACCAGGGTCTTATTTTTAGGTTATCACTTTCAAACAAACACCTAACACTGGTAAACACATTGGAGGTTCATAAAAATGCTTTTTTTAACAAGTCCATAGAGGTGTACAAAAATGTTTAATCAATGATTCCATTAACTTGCATTTGAATGAAGAAGGGCTAGTTGTTATTATACATGAGTTCTTTTGTAGCCTTCTCTGTATCTTATGGGTCAAGTCAGATCATGTATCTATGCATGGGTTGCTACGAGAGGTGATGCGTGGTGAATGGTGGCGTGTCGCAGGCCCTCACGTGGCAGAGTGCAGTGATTCAGAGCACAGCTGGATGGCCCGATAAACCATACACACACACACACAAGCTAGCCAGCCAGCCAGCCAGCCACGAAACACGCCTGGCAAATCCAGAGGCAGCCCAACACCAGCACCAAACAGCAACGACTACGACGACGACAACAACAACATTGCAGGGGGGAGTCCAAACACACAGCGCGAGTCTGTCTGGGAGCCCTGTGCGGTGTGATGAGGTTAGGCCCCAATCAACACCAAGAAACATGTGTGTGACGACCAGCTCTGGCCAATCCAAGAGGATCCTGGAGCCAGCTGCCTGCCCTCGAGTCGGCTCCCACCTGCCAGGAAGCAGACACTCAATATCCACATGAGGGAAGCAAGGCAGAGATGGGCCAATCAGACACTGTTTTGGCACCCTTCCTGGGAGAGCAAGGAGACTGACTCATGCGGGCAATGCCAGACTAGCTCGCGCCAAATCGCTACTTTCTGGCTCGATTATAGACAATGCAGTTATTTCTTTTACATCACAGTGTATTAGCAACAGATTCAACCAAAGGTGTACACTATGTGTTTTTATGAGCGCATGGGAACATAACCTCATGATCCTTGTGATGTTTGCAGGCTACAATCCTCTATCAGCTGTGTTATACCCAGGGGCGGCCCTAGCACATTTGGTGCTCTAGGCGAGCTTCACTCCTGCCGCCCCCCAAATAATAAATAAAAAATTCCCCCACGAAAACGGAATTGCAACTTTCAAACGCTATTTTGCCCTGTAAGACTGCATTTCTTTCACATAAACACAACAACGATCGCGACGATGAACAAACATTAATTCAAGAACAAATCACTGAGAAAATGTCACGCCTGTGCTGGACTACGCTCCGGCCACGCCCCCTCTTCAACTGTTGATGGACACACACACACACCTCCACGTCATCGTCCCAATCGCATGCAAATAATGTTTTCTTAGTCTTCTAAAAGTGAATCTAAAATGATATAACAAAAGTATGTATTATCATAATTTGTTAAATTTAGCTATTATGTAGTTATTAAGCATTTTGGTGTATTTGGACAGCCTGACATTTTTTTATTCCAAGATGCATAGCTCTTGATTAGTTGAATCATGTCTAATTAAACTGGCTAGCTCACTCCACCAAAACTAAAACTGTCCAAATTTGATTACTCAATTTTTTATAACGCAAAATGACGCAAATTGCGGTACAGCTGAACTTGAACTGATGTTTCGACTGAATGGCAATAACAAGGAACGTCACAAGTCACTGGCTAGCTAGCGTTAGCTAACTAGCAAGATTACATAGGCTACAATCCATCCGCTAAAGTTGACAATACAACACTTGGATTTTTACCAGTATTCCTCACTTGTTGACAAGTTGCCGTGTTTGGTTTCCTTAATGGGTGTGCTATGCAACGAGTAAGATATGTGTAGTGTTGTTGCACTGGCTATTGGCTTTATATGTGCGCCCCTATTTCAATCATGTCTTTTTTTGTATAATGTAGAATAAATGGACATATCATTTTTGATATACCCGCCTCTGTAAAATCGTTAAAGAACTATGTGACAGGGAGTAGGAAAACTTTCAATGATAAGGTACATCTTTTCTTCTTTACTCCACTAAAGTCCCGGGGGCAATTCACGCATTCGTGAACGTTTTCTTATCTGGAATTCATTCTAGGCTAGAACAGGATTTAAGGATTTACCTTGGCACGTTTCTCTTCTTCTTCCTTTCTTTTCTTCTTAAATTGCGCCCCGGATGGCTTTTGCCTCTTCATTATTTTGTTCTTCAAAGTGTCTTGAACACACATACACTCTAACCAAACGCCTCACTAGGCTAGCATGTTCTGACAACACCAAGGACGTACGCACCCCTTCCGTTTTCGATTTTTGGCTCATTTTACCCTAATGTTAGATTTTTTTTTTATGTCAAAATATTGGTTGGAGATATAAAAGGGGGCGCAAAAAAAACTCTGTCCAGCAAAAAAAAAACACAATACTTGTTTTTTTTTTTTTTTTGCTGGGCGCAGTTTTTTGCGCCCCCCTCTGAGTGGCGCCCTAGGCGACCGCCTATACCGCCTGTAGGAAAAACCGCCCCTGGTTATACCTTACAGACAAATCAAAATCCACTTATCACAATCTGACACAAATCATACCACCGACACATGACCTGGAGGTTGGCTCTGATGTTCTCTGTGTTTGATAGGCCTGCTGTAGTTAACATAACTGATTGCTAAAAAACACCTCTCGGGGGCTAAATTGAGATGTTGCCAGGCAACCACGGAGTACTGATATCGAAGCATAGGTACAGTGCTGTCTGTGCGTTTCCACATGTGTTGTTTACAGTATATGATTTGCATCAATCTGTCCAGTGTTACCGCTTCAAAAGATGGAGACAGAATTGTCAACACCGAGGTAGACAAAGGCCGACACCGCACCACACATGGTAATTAAAATGTTCTTGACTCTCAAAAGCATGTCAGCAAAGACACTGTACATGTCACTAGTTCAACTAAACCTGAACAGCGTGTCTGTCTGATGAAGACATCTAGCAATTTACACACTGCGTATGCGAAAGACAGCTCTGTGCGATCGTGTAGCCATCACCTTTCAAAATGTTCCTAAAAAATCTGACATTGTGAAGCAAGTCTAACACCATTGCTGTCCAGATGGCTGCAACTGTTTGTGATCCTGCGTAACTGTACTGTGGTTTATTTTCTTGCACAAAATATAGCTGCAAAGAATTCACTTCACGCAGTCTTGGCTTTTTTTTCAGTTGTATGATTTTACAGGTCACTTTGATGTCCGGTCACAACGTCATGTTGGGACCCTACCCAGCACCGCGCACCTCCTCCAGGAGTCAGGGAGCAGGCTAATCAGTCAACGTCCCTTAACTGAAAGCGACATTCAGTGTAGAGGGACACTTCATCAGTCCATGTGCTCTCTGGGAATTGAACCCCTGACGTTGATGCTATTGACATGTGCAACAATTAGAGAACTACACACGAGAATACCGCACCGCGTCCCTCCCTCTCCGTCCTCTCGTCATGACCTGACCACGCAACACTCATAGGCAGGAAAACAATTTGCTAAACAACACAGTCATCGCCATTTGCTCAGTACGTGTCCCCCCCTTGCTCTTTTTCTGGGATTTCGCTTGAAGTGGCCACTTATTATCTCAAGCACTAATTGAACCCATTTCCCTTTTCTAAACCTGTCTCCCTGCATTCATTGTAAAGCAATAACTCATCGATGAACGGCAGCGCCACTCGGCAGCAAACCACTCGTTCCGGCGCCACCACTCAGGAGATGACCAAAACAGACTCTCACACACACACACACACGCACACGCACACACAGAGACACACACATACACACACACAGACATACACACACAGTCTCATATCTATTCACATCCATTGGCTCATTATCGAACTTGAAGGGCATTTATTGTTTGCCACTTGGCAAATTAATTGAAAGACTACCTCTTGACTGTATCATGTAAACTGTGCTGTTGCATTTTTAAAAAATCTGTGGAAATGGGTGTGAAGAGATCTGTTGGACTCCTACCCTGTTTGGCCATAGCGGCTTTCAAGTGTATCCTTCACTAACAGGCGACTTGGTGCGACTGCCTGTCATTGTAAGAGGACAGTTTAATGTAGTGATATGTTGAAAGCAGTCATATAGTAGCCCAGAACTTTCTAACAGTGAAATACAACAGCTGCTTCGGAGACACACGCAGATGAACAACCTGCAAGTTGAACCCTTGGAAGTTGAACATGAAGGCATACATAGCCATACTCATTAAAGCATCATCAACATTAACTTACAAAAAAACAACATTTTCAGTATTTATTCTTCCATTCATTTCAGTGCCTGAACAAGTGACAGGGCCTTAAGTGTAAAAGTTTCACCAAGCTAGCCACAGTCAACAACAGACAGAGAGAGAGAGAGAGAGAGAGAGAGAGAGAGAGAGAGAAAGAGAGAGATAGGAGAGAAAAAAGAGTTGCACTATTAAATGGATGTAACAGCTGTGGAGGGCTGAATAACTCGTTAGCTCTGTGCATTTTAAGTCATTAAATCACACACCTCCTCACCTACCCCTTCATTTGCAAAGGGGACTGGATTGTGGTGCTAATTAACGTGATAAAGAGTTGAACAAATCTGATGGTAGCGCCGGATTTAGGAGGGAAAAAATAATCTGTTACATCTGTATTCTCAAACACTCAGAAAGGTGCTACTTTCATGTTTAATTAATTAAGCATTCTCTGTAACTGTATCCTGACAAATACAAACCAATTAGAAATAGAAGAGAAATGTTTACGTCTAATTAATGGGTATATTCAAGGGAGACCAGTTTAGGCCTACTTTTAACTATTAACACAGATCTCCCAGTGGTGTTTCTTTAGATCACAAGAAAGTCAAATAAAACAGCATACACAGAACAGTTTGGACAGGTGATCAGAACATAGCAAACCTAATGATGTTGTGTTGGTGTTGGCGTTGGTGTTGGTTACACGGTGTAGAATATCAGGACACTGCCAAATTTCAAAAAAATTCTGACGAGGTACACCGTTGGGTATTGGTGATTCAAATGGTCAGTAATAAGAAATGGAATATGATTAAATAATTGATTAAATTCAAAACCTTTTTCTTTTCCAATGATTTATGTAAATGTTCAGTTATTTAAAAAAAAAAAAAATGTATTTAGCTGAACAACTTCCAGCCCCCCCCCCCCCCCCCCCTCCCCCCATCTCCAGGGAAGAGCACCTAGTGGATATCTAGCAAATTGCAGGAAAGGACAGGGCCTCTTTGTAGAGGTTCCCAAACTAATAGTAAAGAAACCAGTTAAATCACTTAAATGAAATGTATCTTATTGTACATGTATGTTGGACTGTGTGTTTAGTATAGAGCCATTGTTATGACAGTGTCTTCATACATAACATCAAAGTACATTGTACATAAGGTTTCACAGTGATCAGTGTCAGTTTGTGAACACCAACAGGTCTCTGTATGCTAAAAGAGTTTCATAAATTCTTGCAAGACGTTTTTTTTTACTGCATTTCAATCTGCTCAGGAAGGGTACTTCCTGAGTTAGTTTCCTGTGAAGACATTTATTTGCTCTTGTCTGTGAAAAGGAAAGGATTCCTGTCTTATTTGGTTTCCTATTTGTAAATATGCCTTCCCAAGGGATTGTGCCTGTAATACTACACTGCTGGTAAGAGTAAGTCAGTGCTATGACAAAAGCTATTAAATGCGCCTAGCTTGCGCATCATTCTCCTCCGTCACTATGATGTGAAATGAAGCAGTGTAACATCTCATTTCCATCGATGAGACAAGGCCATGATTCATTCAGAGTCTGTGCAGTTTTTATTTTAAATAAATAAAAATCTTATCAACAGCGCCAC